>NC_024307.1:24211692-24223104 GCF_000523025.1 Cynoglossus semilaevis | reverse complement strand
TGTTGTTGGGAATGAACTCAGACCCGCTCTCAATGCAACGTGACTCCCGAGCCCCGTGACATTGGCCGCGCCCCCTGAGCCAATCCGAAAGCTCGTGGGCGGGAGCAGGTGTGGTTACAACTTCATCTTGACCAATGACAGAGGCCAACACGGTATCGCTTACCAGCCCATGCACTTGCACGTGTGTCCCTGCGTGTAAACCAGTGACAGGGAGGAGGAGAAAAGAAAATGTCCGGAGAACAAACACAGAAGCAAAACAACGAACGACACCAGGGTTTTCGTTGTCCTTCGCAGGTTTGCAAGAATCTCGCCGAGGAATAAGGATGCAGTTGTTTGTGTTTTGAAGTGTAATTAAAGGTAAGTTATTTAAATTCCTGTTGTTTTCACTGAACTAGACTGCAGCTGTGAATTAGCATGTTAGCTGCCAGTAACACAACAGGTACAAAGCCTTTATTACTCACGGTCGTATATTTTCCTTAAAAAAACAACCTTTTAAAAAGTCTGTTAATGTGTAACCCTAAACCTACTTAATGAACGTATTCAGGAACATTTTGACGGATATCGTTAGATTATATGGGCTAATGAGTGCAAATTGTGTGGTGTGGAAATGCATGTGAGTGTTGCACAATTAATAAAACCCAACGTGTAACATGTTGATGATTAGTATTGTGACTTTTAAGGACACATCAACAGTAAAAGTGACCAAAAAAAATTTTTTTTTATTTACCTACTTATCAGCAGTCTTTAGAACAAAAGAACATTTTTAGTTAAGTGATATATTATCCACCATCGTTCTGTATCATGTCAAGTCCTTAAAGAGCCTAAAAGTGTATTTAAAAAAATATGTATGAGCAAGATGGCCATCTAACTATAGAGACATACTTATCGTGATAAACATGAACCTTAACTGTAACAGACAATCCATTGATGGAATGCATGGATAAAAATGACCTCGCCATAATTTTAAACCTATCAATGTAGCAGCTTTATTTTAAAGCTTGACAAAAAATATATGAAAAATTCTGATTTCATCAGTGTGGACTTAAACAGCAGCTCCCAAATTCCTGCATAGAGATTCCACAGGCAAAAGTGTACCACTGTGTGAACAGAACAAGATTCTTCACACTATTGTACCCACATAGTATGTGAAATTTTGAATGTATTAAAAAGCAAATGAGAATTGACTGTTCTGACAGCAGCCGTATGTGCTTGTGTGAGAGCAGAGGTGGGACGGCAGACAGCGGCAGAATTGGTGTGAGCCATTTTTAATCACGACTGTGAGAGAGTGACTCAACCAAGGTCTTAGTAAGACAACAAATTGCTCTTTTCCCTGTAACTCTTGGAACTAAGACTTGTCTCCTCCTCCAACCCCTGTTTTGTCTAGGAGAGAAATATTTTAGCCTTTTACTTAAGTAAACAAAAAGCTCTATGCTATGAATGGGGAAAGAGACTTTAAAAAGAGTGGATGATGTACATTTGTGTCCTTGTTGTTAACAGACAACCACAAAACACTCAGAGCATAACTGGGGGTAGTAGCATTTGTAAACAGTGAGTGTTTTTGTGTGGGTGAGTCAGTGTGAGACAAATACTGGCTGTAGTAATTTGCTCTGTTCTCATGACACCCCTCTGATATACTTTAATCAGTTATTTTATCAGGTGAACCAGAATTTAATGTGATTAAACTGGTTAAATAAGGTTCACCAAACTCAGGAGAGCAGGTGTGGAAGTGATGTTGCTGTCATCGGATGTTATTTACTTCAAGACCATCATACGTAATGATCCCTAACTTAAACTTGTGTAAATTGTGTTCAAGTGGAGTGAGGCCAACACTTGGTGTTTAATTCTGCAGGTGGCTGAGAAGAAGATGCCAAACTGTTTTATGGGTGTGACCAGCATAAGCTCTATTAGAGATGAGCAGGTTAGAGAAACATCTAAAATGTATAAGGTGGCTAATAAGGTAGCTATAGGCTGAGATGGTATGGACTTGTGGCAGGCGGCATCAAGGTAGGACTTGGATGGTATGGACTTGTGGCAGGCGGCATATGCAAGCACTGAGGTATTAGGCAATATTTACATGAAAGTCATGAAACAAATCTATTACTATTTAGGTAGTACTCGCTGACAGACTATTAACCACAAATGTTGAAACAACATGAACCCATGTAAACATTTGGAGTTGAAAATATTATACATATACAACGTTATCCCAGTGGTTCTCCCAAGTGGATGCCCAAATTAACTCCTTTCAAAGTTTTTTTTTTTTTTTACAGTTGTTGTAACGTGGCCGTGCGTCCGTATGAAAACAATTTTAAAGAAACTAGTAAATCCAGATGGTTGTAATAATTAGGTCAGAACTTGGGGGTTTTACCTCAGAAGACCTCCTGCTCCAGTGTTGCCCAGTCACTTCATCAGTGTGCATTCATAATCAGTCATCTATGCTAGGATATAGTTGATTTTACTTAGCGGTAACTGTACTACAACAAGGTAGAATGCATTGATTATTTGATGACAATATTGAACAATTTCATCATCAACTCAAGAAAGTTTCAACCAGAGCTCAGATATGTTTAATAGTGCTTTTTATCCTTCATAACCTAAATCTTACCAAATTGTCATTGTACAATTTCAAATCTATAGGGGATATAGAGTTGTGTCAGTGCACATTGCAGCTCTCTACGTTATGCAGCAGTTTACATGTCTTATTGTGTTTTTGGTCATGATGAGCTCTTCTACTGCTGTTGCCAAGTGTTTGTTTTTTATCGAGGGAATTTTGGAAAGTTTAATTTTGTGTTTTCTTTCATCGGGACCATGTTCTGTAAACATTAGGTACATTAGTCAGTGAAAACCCTGGTGGATAAGTCATTTATCCAGTAGTGATAGTCAAATTGGACAAGTTTAATCTCCTCTAGCTATTGCAACATGGGTTCACACAATGCTGATTTTCTTAGCTAGATGACTTAGAACTCACTCTTGTACTCAAACATATATCCCATTATTAGTTAGTTTAAATATGTAAATTGGTTACTGACCCACAGAATATCTTACGGTTTAAAAAAGAAACAGAAAAGCTGTCAGAAAAGCAGCACATATGAAGTCTTTGCCTCCTTTTCATCTTTCTTAGTGGACTGTGTATAAGAAATAGACCTGATAAATTGTTCCTACCTGATAAATCTAGCATATTTCTATTTAGTTGTGTCTAGCATGGTAAGACAAAGTCAACATAACCACGACACACTCAAAAAGAAAGAACAAAACCTACATCAACAAAGCAAACATGAACAACACTGACCAACCATGAGACATCTGTGGAGTAAACTCCTCAATCCATTGGGATTCCTTTGGAGACTTGACTATAAATCAGCACAATATCTCACAGTTTGTTAGTGTTAAAAACATTCAAAAAGCCAGTGAAACACTTGCAAAATACTTATTTTCCATGGGTCTAGACTGATTATATTGTTTGAAATTATTGTCTACAAACATCCCAAGTTAACATTTTCTTAATGCAATTCCTGTCATTTTATTACGCCATATGTCCTAGTTTGTAAACGCATGTTTCTTTGTCTCAAATCTGAACATTGTGTCCGCTGCTCGGGGCTGATCGTGGATCAGCTGGAACAGCTACCCTCCCACTCGTATATTTTAAGTGAGTTGAGTTCAAGGAGGAGCTGGGAACGCACTCTGTCCGCGTGGCTGTGACTGTGGCGGCGAGTTCCAGCCTTACCACAGCCGCGCGCTCTCATTGGTCGGAGTAGTCGACCAATCAGAAAGCAGACAGGCGTGCGGAAAACACCGCCGCGTACACGTGCAGGATGTACACAGCAGCAGAGTGGGCAGGTCTGCCTCGGAAGATTCGCGGATAGAAGAGACGCTGCCAGAGCGATTTAGCTCAGACTGTAACTTAAAAATAAACAAATTCGTATTTTACAAATGGAGCTGCTTCAGCGGAGCCGAGTGGATAATATTTGACACATGTACTCCACACGTCCGGAGGCACTGCCACAACTACCTACAGTAAGGAAGTGTACCAAGTTTACCCGGAGTACTTACAGCTGACTCTGCTGTAGTAATGTACATCGTGTTCCTTTATGTGGGTCGGATGCCAGAGCGGCACTTTATAAAAGAGGTTCAGGGAGATCGATAGACTGCAACTTGCAAATAGTGCAAAAATAATAAACTGTATACGTTAGAATTAGATTACATCTGAAGTACGTACGTAACAATAGAATGATCACTACTGAATCCGAACTGTATGATAAACGTGGATGTAAGTCATTCGCTTTGCGCACATTGATCAGAGCATGTTTTACAACTGGAGTATTTTTTCATTGCTTGGTTCAAGCTGGGTAGTAATTGCAGCAGTACAAATATTTTATTATTATTGGAGTATGCAGGCATTTCCTTGAACGAGATCTAATTCTGTTACCTAGTTAAACACTTTCTACAAGAAGTTATAATACTTTTCACTTTGAAAACTACACATTTCCCACATTTAAGAATTATTTTCAGGACATTGATTAATAAGTGCTGACTGAGCAGCACTGACCTAAGGAACTGCATACCTCACTGTGTGACAAATCCTATATCAGAGTTGGGATTGGGAATCTGAACACAATGTGCCTTCACACATACATGGAGGCAAGCATTTAAATTTATTTAACAGTACAACCTGTAGGGCAGGATAAAAAAAAAGTGTTTGGTACCTAAAACTAGTGCAGTAATAGTGATACAGTATTCAAAATACCACAAAGTCAAGGTTAAAAGTTATTAGATTGGTCTGAACAAAACAAATATTACCCTTGTTGAACTATATTGGTGATGTCTTCAACCTTATAAGAATACATTTGCTATATTACAAACATTCTCATGGCCTCTGTATTCACAGCAAAAAAGAAAAACCTTAATTGTTGTTTCTAAAAAGTTTATCTCAGGCCAGGCTGTTCTGATAGCGCCCTCTGCTGACATGGAATTCAGGAAAGCAAGATTCAGACCTTACAGATTTGGGAGAGTGACCAAAAAAAATCATGTGATCTAGTCACTGGTAATCACAGCTGCCATGCTTCGCAAGTCACTATATTCTCTCTGCATTGTAATACATAAAGTCAGATGAACACTGTAAAAAAAAAAAAAACCTGTAAAATGGATATTAGAGTGAACAGATTGGTGACCAACTGTTGTAGTGGTGCCCAGCCAAAGTCAAGTGAAACACTGTGTCTGTAACGGTAATATGGAAGGACCACACTAGATCGTTCCTGTTTACATCTACTGTGATGCCTTTGGTGAGTCATCTTAACTAGTTGGGGATTTATTTATTCATTTACATGATACATGAGAGCTGCACATTGTAAAAAGAGGTTGCTGTTGCAGATAAGACCAACTGTTGCCACAAGATGCTGTGTTAGGCAGTTTATTCTAAAGATAAAAAATATAAAGGCCACAAAATTGTCCAACAAAGCATAAGCATATTAGGTCAGAGTGCTCATGTTTCTACCAACATATTTTAGAGCAGCGGTGTGAAGCAACTTATCGATCAGCTCAAAAGTTTAAAATACTAAATGTTAAAGAAGTGATAAAAAACATAGCAGAGTGTATACTGTATTTAAGGACATCTATGGTCAGTTGTTTTGTGATACAACCAGTCAACTGCTGGACAATGCTGTATGACATCAGCTGTTTCCAACACAATTACCTAATCATAGTTATGCATCTCTTTGAATAATTCAAGTTAGTGGGCACCACAGTGGCTCAGTAGTTTTCCTTTTACCTGTTGTTAGGTTAAAACTGACTCAAACCTCATTGTGTTTGGATTGCTGGTTTTCTGTGTCTCAGTGGGAGGGCTCTGTCTGCTATCTCAGTTTCATCTGCCATGCAATCTAGGTAGAGTGACAACTGTACCTTTGTAATTACTGGGAACTAAGACAGTTTGGCAAGGGGTTGGGCCAAGATGGTACAAGCAAGTGTTGGAGTAGGACGGCACAATTCGACAATGTCCATGTCATTGCCTCTGAATGTAAACATGGATCACAGCCTGACAAAATACCTACTTAGACCATGCTTCCATATACTTATATCATAATTGTTCCTTGCATCAACCACATCTCACCAGCTAAATTTGTCATCTGCAAATGATGTGTGCTGATAAGTATTTTATGGCTGGTTGCCTTTTTTTCAAATTCAAATATTTAAAGTTGGTCATAATTGTGCAACCAGAGAAGTTCTATATTCCCTAAAACATGGGTACATGACATGCAATTTGAGTTATTGCATCAAGAGACAGGGCTTGGGTGATGTCTGAAGCGTTGGTTTAGGTGCACAACACCTGTTCTGAACAATGTCTGCATCAAAAGCATGATGTAACAATTGTCCCTACTTAAACCTGGGTGCTGGGCAGTGATTGCAGATATTTGAAAGGACTGACGACTATGAGTTTGCGTCTGCAAGGCTTAAAGGATTATCAGGTGTCTCCCTTAGCCTGTGAATAAATGGTTATAAACCTTTACTTGCGTAGGTGCAGCTCTTAAGAGGCAAATTATAGCAGCCAGTAATGCTCAGCTTTGTTCCCTTCTCTGGTGTTCTGTTTATTTTGACTGCCCTCCTTGTAAAAAGGACTAAGCTGTTGCACCACAGAAATGTCCATAGTAATAGCATTAGTGCAGGTTAATAGTTCTGGAGCATGTAATACACTTGCATGCAAAAAGCAGTCAGGGCAAATTCAAATGACAATTTAAATCAATCCAGAACCAAATATCTTTAGCTTCTGACCAACACTATGCAGGACACACAGCAAGGAAAAAGCTCAAGGCCACATTTGGATTTCCCTTGAAGGATAACATGATAATCTACTGATAAGTGTTGCAGCACGCTGGCAAGGTCGTGGTGAACATGTTTGAATACTGTCTCATATTCTCTATCTCCATCTGTTTCTCTTCTCTCTTCTGTCACTGCAGATGACCTTTAGCAAGTAGAACAACACGTCTAAGAAGAGGAGAAGAGACCAGCTACTGAGCCACTGAATGCTATATTTTCCTTGATATTTTGCTCTCACCAAGAGCCATTTTTCTCACTCTCTTCTACAATCTTTCATCCCATCTGTGGCAATTCTGTATGCCAAGTCTGTTTCATCACTGCAAATTCATCACTTCAAGTACTTCTTCAAGCAGCACTTGTTGCTCAGGAATAATTACAGATAATTTGCTTTTCCTAATTTGGATGATATTAATCTAAACACCCACAGAGAAGGGTTAATTCATCTCAGAACACTTATTTAACAAACTCTCCTAAGAAAACGTTATGGAGTTCTCTCCTTAGTTCTTTCAAATACCAACAAACAACTATGATTTACCTGTGGATACATAGTCCTACCTAATTTTGAGTCCTTCACTTGCTTTTTCACCTCGTCTCACACGTAACCTAACATAACTGCACTGGCCTCACCCAACTCTAGTATGAGTTATGACAACTCTACATCTTCGGCCAGCATCAGCACTCGGGAGCGAGTAGCAAGGGCCAGTGGAAAGGACCATGACCAGGAAATAGAATCTAAAGAGTTCAAGTCCTTGAAAACCAGCAATGGTTCGTCAAGTCCCACCGTCACTAATACAGAGCAGGAGAGCAGAGCAGGAGGAGAATCTTCTCCAAGTGGCAGATCAGGATCTGCAGGTTCTTCTGGAGACCAAAGGGGGCCTAACTCTGACGACATGGACGGCCTCTCTAGTGGAAACGACTCTGGAGAGAGGGAAATTGAGGATCGGGAGAACAGTTCACGTGGACGTCAGTCAACACGTAGCTCCCACAGTTCCTCAAATGGCAAGGATTCTGGAATGATGCTGGAAACAACAGAGAGCAACAAAAGGTAGCTCAGCTACTGGTCTTCCTGTTGTTTCTTTAATCACCCAAACTCTTCATCTGTAAATGAAAATGTACTTTGCATTTCTTACCAGTTCCAACTCCCAAAGCCTATCACCGCCAAGTGGCTCCCTGGCCTACAGCTTGCTGTCCACCAGCTCTGAGCATGACCCTCCCTCTACCTCGGGTTGTAGCAGTGACCAGTCGGCAAGATTTCAGACACAGAAAGAGCTGATGAAGGCCATAAAGGAGTTAAAGCTACGCCTGCCAGCTGAGCGCAAAGACAAGAGTAACTCCACCACTCTGAGTGCGCTCAAGTATGCACTTCAGTGTGTCCGTCAAGTCAGGGGTGAGTGCCCGATGAACATGCTTCAGTTTATTAATAGCTATTTCCTAAGTTTATTATTTTCAAGCGTTGCATCACTTCTTATTTTTATTTCCTGCAGCAAACCGGGAATACTACCACCAGTGGAGTGTGGAGGACTGTCATGGCTGCAGCCTGGACCTGTCCACCTTCACAATCGAAGAGCTTGATAATATTACTTCAGAGTACACCCTCAAAAACTCTGTGAGTTCCCTTCCTGCCTTTTCCTCCCCACTGTTACCCACATAGGTTTAATGCTCCACGTGCTGCATTCTTTTTATATCCACTTCTTTCTGCCCATAGGTATAAAAGCTAGCACATTTCAAAGCAGAATTAGTTTCATACGTTGTGTCAAAGAACCAGATTAAATAAGAAACTTGTTTATTCAAGTTTGCCTTCTTTATCAGGTTCACTTACTTATGTAAGTCAAGAGCAGACACTATAAAATTGTTAGATATACTGAACTGATTCTGCTATAGAAAGATTACACACTTGTAAAAACAAATATTTATTTTTTTTCTCCCAGGACACGTTTACCATGGCCGTGTCATTCTTGTCGGGCAAGGTCATGTACGTATCACCCCAAGGTTCATCCCTGCTTCGCTGCAAACCAGATTGTCTCCAGGGAACTGTTTTTTCAGAACTTTTGGCACCGCAAGATGTGATTACTTTTTACAGTGGCACAGCACCATGTAACCTGCCGCCTTGGGCCTCCTGCATTGGGTCAGGTAAGTCTGGTGACCATGGTTTTATTGTCATCTTCAAGGTTTCACACAAGAATTTACAGTACTGAGGTATATTATCGTTTGTTCCTTTCAGCATCTCCCCCTGTGGATTGCACTCAGGAGAAGTCTATGTTCTGTCGGATCAGTGCTAACAGGATACAGGGCGGAGAGATTCGCTACTACCCATTCCGCCTCACACCATACCAGCTCACACTCAAAGACTCAGACACTGCCGAGCCGCAGCCTTGCTGCCTGCTTATAGCAGAGAGAGTCCACTCTGGATATGAAGGTAACAGATGCTATATTGTAGTGTTTTCTTAGAAAAACACAAACCAGACACTATGAATTCCATGTGTGAAGAGCTGAAAATGAGTCCAACGTCTCACATGTTTATTGTTAATGCTAGACTCCATTGTGTAAATAATACATTTCCTATGAAGCTTAGGCTTAGTAAATCTTAGCAACAATTTGTTAGCAGTTACTTTCCAGAATATGACAATTATAGCAGTAAACATACATAACGGACACCACATGGCTGGATGCTGAAGTGTAATTTTGTGTTACATGTGTCAATCGTCTCTACTTTCCAGCTCCTCGTATCCCCCCAGACAAAAGGATCTTCACGACCAGTCACACCCCCAGCTGCCTCTTCCAGGAAGTTGATGAGAGGTCAGTGGTAATCCTCAAGGCTGCTGGCTGCACTATTTAAATGTAGACAGCAGCTACAGAATTCTTTTGGAGATGTCTTTAAGACAAAGCATCTAGGAGCTTTTGGTAGACTTTTTTATTTTTCAGAAATTAAGCTGTATGTAATTTTGTACTTTTATATGTTGTTGCACCACCATGGAAATTAATTGTATTTGTAGGGCCGTACCACTGTTGGGATATTTGCCTCAGGATCTGGTGGGGACCCCCATCCTCCTCTGCATTCACCCTGATGATAGACCCCTGCTGGTGGCCATACATGAGAAGAGTGAGTCTGAAGAACCGAACTCACATCCATTATGTAGTGAAAATGATGCCTTCAATTTGCTGAACTCACATCCATTATAGTGTAGTGAAAATGATGCCTTCAATTTGCCTATTGTCAGCCCTTTGTCCACATTAAATAGTCTAGTAGTTTTGTTCTTAGAGCTGATTAACTATCACTTAATTAGTCTAATTTTGTTCTTAGAGCTGATTAACTATCAGTTGATTGGTTTGCACCAATTACGTTGAGCCCACTGCATCCTTTTAAGCTGCTTGATTTTAAGTCCTTATTTCTTTTTGTAACCTAAAGAATTTTGCATCTCAAGCTTCTTTTCTTTCCTCAGTCTTTCAATTTGCAGGGCAGCCATTTGAATATTCGCCATTGAGAATGTGTGCCCGCAGTGGGGAGTATCTGACCATTGACACAAGCTGGTCTTCTTTTGTCAACCCTTGGAGCCGCAAAGTGGCCTTTATTGTAGGACGCCACAAAGTCAGAACGTAAGTAATATTGTTGTTTTCAGATGCTGCTAGACCATTTGAACATTGCTGTGTGCAGGCTTTATCTTCAAAAGAAATCACCCTTTTTTTCTATCACCCTTTTTTTCAGGAGCCCTCTAAATGAAGATGTGTTCACCATGCCGCTGGCTCAGGAGAATCGGGTCACCACACCTGACATTGTCCAGCTGAGCGAGCAGATCCACCGGCTCCTGGTGCAGCCTGTGCACAGCAGCAGTTCTCAGGGTTACAGCTCACTGGGGTCCAGTGGGTCACGAGGTTCCCACCGGTCCCACCAACAGCACCTTAGCGCCTCAGCTGCTTCCTCAAGTGACAGCAATGGCCCTGCTATGGACGAGGCTGCAGCTGGAGCTGCCCTGCACAAACCAGTGAGCCTTGAGACTTTGTCTGTGTCTAAGACTTTGTATTTGATTTTTCTGTTGTGACTTCAAAATTGATTCAAACAGGAAGAATTTGCAGTTGTAATAAATAGTGATTACGCTGAATCTTCACATTGACATCATGGCCTGTCCACCTGATCAAGTCTCTTGCTTTTGTTCTAGATGACGTTCCAACAGATGTGCAAAGACGTTCACATGGTCAAATCCAACGGTCAGCAAGTTTTCATTGAGTCACGAAACAGGCCACCACAAAGAAAGTACACTAGTGCTGGTAAGATGGTGGGAGTTTTGTCCTTACATAATTTTATGGAAATTATTTAATTTAACTAGAACTTAATTTAATACAACGTATATAGCATTTTATTTTCTGTCTGTGAGTTGCAACCACATACTCAGTTACACCTTGTGTGGCAGCTGGAGGAACCACATATCCCTAATGGAGCCTCCAAAGACTCACACTTCCCCATTGTGGGACAAATAATGGACCCATTTATTAATTATTGTTATTATTATTGTTTAAGATGATACACAGCAGTGTCAGATGTAGAGTTAGGTAATCAATTCATGGATTATTAAAATGTTCGATTTTTTTTTTCTCTTTTTTCACATGTGC
>NC_024307.1:24204763-24211661 GCF_000523025.1 Cynoglossus semilaevis | reverse complement strand
TATGATAGCCGATCTGACCAAACCACCCAAAACAGTGGTTCCTGCACCGTTTGTACAGAAGGAGCCGCCCACTGGTTATTCCTACCAGCAGATCAACTGTCTGGACAGCATCATAAGGTGCAAACAACATTCACATTTTTTATCAATTTACAATTCTTTTATGATTTGTCTCAAAACGAATCCTTCAACATGTGTGTGCTTCCATGCAGGTATCTGGAAAGCTGCAACATCCCTAACACAGTTAAAAGAAAGTGTGGCTCCTCCTCCTGCACTGCCTCTTCTATGTCTGATGATGACAAACAGGAGGCCAACAGTAACAACAAAGGTATTTTATCCTCATCTCAGTTTTGTTTCACTAAACTAAACCATGTATGTATTATAAAATACCAACAGGATGGGTTTTTTTCTGTTTATGCTCAGAAAATAATATTTTGTTGGCACTTATTTTTGCAGGTGGTTCAGTTGGTCTTGTAGGTGAACCACCTCCTTTGCCCCCCCTGACCATGGCCACAAAGGCAGAGAGTGTAGCCTCAGTCACGTCCCAGTGTAGCTTCAGCAGCACTATTGTACATGTGGGAGACAAGAAACCTCCAGAGTCAGGTGGGCATCCTCAACACTTCTCAGTGTCTGTTCTCAAAGTCTTTGATGCTTCTAATAGTGGTCAATTTTTTAACGAGTCTTGGTTAAAACAGGAGCTCTCCGTCTCTTCCTTGCAGTTGGTGCTAAAAATGCAGTATGTATGCCTTGTATAAGATTTTTATTTTTTATTATTATGCTTATTTTGAGACAAGCTATTACCCAGTGAATGCAAAAACGAACAGTATTTTAGGATATACCTTTAACCTGTGGCTAAATCACAGCAGCACAGGTCCAGGTAAGGCTGGCCTAAACTGAAACGTGTAGCATCCAATATTCACCAGTGTTCATTTTGACAGTTGATGATTTATAAGAATTATTTTAATCATCTAAATTTAAAGCTCTGATTGGCTCTCACCCTCATTTGTTATTGCAGTTTACATGACGAAATCTCCATTGATTGGATTTCCCTGTGTCTAATTTTTTTCCTTCTTACTTTACTAAATGACTAATGCAACAATACATTTTGTTGTCATCTAACCCTGTATTATTTCCTATTTAGTTTTCATCATAGATCAGAAGGTTGTGGACAAAAAGTACAAGTTAATCAAATTAACCTTGACATCCATAGATATATCAAGCTTGCATTTGCAGCAAGAGGACTAAGCTCTAATGTTAGAAATTGACCATTAACAACTTCAGTTTTGTATTAAATATGACTAAAGGTGTTTTCACAAGTTGCATATATGCAGAAGTCTCTTTTTCAGGCAGAGGGAAGCAAACCTTACAGAAGAAAACAACTATCCACTTGTAGTGAAACAGGAGCTGTGTCTTGGTTAATTTATCTTCAGTTCTAAGTAGAAGAATTTAATCTTTCACATTATAATCTGCTTCTTTTTCATCACAGACATAGTCATGGAGGATGCTCCAACAACTCCCACACTCGCTCCTCCAACTGCAACGACACCTGCTTCCAGCAGGCCAACGCATGCTGCAGCCACAGCTATTGCTCCTCCACCACCGATGCCTCCTTTCCCACCAGCTGCTCAGCCAGAAAGGGACAGTCGGAGAAGTGGAAACATTGGAGCTAGTGGTGGTGGAGGTAGCGGTGGTGCGACAGGAGGTCGGCTCGGTCTGACAAAGGAGGTGCTATCTGCCCACACACAGCAGGAAGAGCAGGCCTTCCTAGATCGCTTTAAGGATCTCAGCAAGCTGCGCGTTTTCGATCAGACAGCATCTTCAACTGTGCGTTGCCACACCCCTGCTGGCAACACACTCTCACGAGGTAGCTGACCCCTAATTTTCTTAAGCTAGGAACTCTTAGGTGAAGTCATAGTGGATTATTCTTTGTTATTAAGTCCCTACACATGGTTAAGACATGCACCATTCAGACATGGTCTCCAGGACAGAGCAGAACTAAGAAGAATATAAAGCAGCAGAATATAAATGATGTAGGAGGAGTTGACTTCAAATGGTACTGTCAGACTTGACAGCATCCATGCATTTCCTAATTTCAAGCCAAATGTACCAGGTTTTTTATGCATATCAAACCTCACAAACAAACAAAATACCATTTAATGCAAGCCCAAGAGCACAATTGCTTTTAGAACTGATAATTAAATGTTCCTTACAGAGAAAACTTAGGTCAAGCCTAGATCTTTAATGGATCAGTACAATGACACCATTGAGTCATTCATGATCTCTCCATTTCAAATCAAGTTGTCTTTCTGAAGATGGAAAAAATGTTCTGTTTCCTATGACATTCTCTTTGCTTTTTTCCCCCCAGGAGTGCGATGTTCTCGTGACTATCCTGCTGCAGGAGGAAGTACTGGTCACAGACGAGGCCGTGGAGGGAAGCGCCTCAAGCACCAGGAATCCTCTGACCAGCACAGTTCTTTGGGTCTAAACAACAACCATCAAGACCCCAGAACAAGCACAGCACCCTTGCCTTTTAACATACCTCTGGGACCCCCAACCACCTCCTCATCCTGGCCATCTGTAGGCTCCCAAGCCAGCATTCCTTCTGCCCCTTTCACTCCTGGGATGCTTCCCATCTTTCCAGTTTACCCACCCCTCACACAACCAATGCCCATTTCAGACCCTACACGCTTCCCCCCAACCCAGATGGTACCTCCTATGATGGCCTTTGTTCTACCAAACTACATATTTCCTCAGATGGGAGCACCCACGTCTCAGCCAGGAGCCATTCCTGGACACTTTTACAATCCCAACTTCACATACCCCAATGCAGCCCCAGGCCCTTTCCCCACTGTTGCCTCTAACACTGTCCCCATTACGGGCACCGGTGTCCCCTCTCGTAGCAGCACCCCACAGTCATACAATCAGATGCCAGCTGAGCGGGAGGGTGCAGAGTCACCCCTTTTCCAGTCGCGATGCTCCTCCCCTCTAAACCTATTGCAGCTGGAAGAATCACCAAGCAATCGCTTAGAGGTCGCAACTGCACTGGCAGCCTCACAGCAAACCACACCTGCACAAGTCGGTGTAAGTGGAGGACAGAGCTCAGTTAATCAGAGGAGTGCTGATGATACGTCCAAGGAGAATGAGAGTGTACGTCTGAAGATAGTTAATGTGTTTTCCCACCAGATTTCTGTTTTACTAGAAAAGGTGTCTAAAAGGTCATTTCTCTTGTTCACATCAGGGTGAAGCTAATGAGTCAAACAATGATGCAATGTCCACCTCCAGTGACCTGCTGGACCTGTTGCTGCAGGAGGACTCACGCTCAGGCACAGGTTCAGCCGCTTCGGGTTCAGGGTTTTCTGGAACAAGGTCCTCAGGTTCAGGCTCTGGATCTAATGGATGCAGCTCATCAGGCACTAGTGGCACCAGTGAGTACATTTATCTGGTTGATAAAAATCAATTACTAAAGTTAAGGTGTGAAGCTCATACATCTCTGTCCTTGCAGGTAGCAGTCAGGGCAGCCACACGAGCAAATACTTTGGCAGTGTAGACTCATCAGAGAATGATCACTCACGCAAACAGGCTGCAGGGGGCAGCAGCAGTGGAGGAGGAGATGGAGGCGAGGAACAGTTCATTAAGTGTGTACTGCAAGACCCTATTTGGCTCCTGATGGCCAACACAGATGACAAGATAATGATGTCCTATCAACTACCAATCAGGTTAGATACAGAGTCGGAGAGAAATGTAATCTGTAAAAAAATTCAGAGTCTTTGTCATGCTTCTGAAATGAACCAAAGACATCTTTGAGAAATGACCATTCATCTCCTGTGCAACAGGGACATGGAGGCAGTGCTGCGAGAGGACCGCGAGGCTCTAAGGAACATGCAGAAACATCAACCACGTTTCACGGATGATCAAAAGAGAGAGTTGAGCCAGGTACACCCTTGGATTCGTACAGGACGCCTGCCACGAGCCATCAATATCTCTGTAAGTAGCCTGCAGCTAACAAGAGCCAGTCACTTCAGTACCACTTCTTGAAAAAGCTCTCAAAAGACCCTGGAAGTTTCTTCCATCTCTTTCAGATTTTCCACTATTATTGGATTCCCAGTTTTTTAGGCACACTCAAACACTGAATAGCTGATGACAATTAAATAAGAAACTTAAGAAAAACAATTTGTGCATGCTTTTATTGAACAAAAGCCACATAACATTAATTTAACACCTGTAATTGTATCTATTACAAAAATAAATTAAAGTTGAATTGCCCTGCTCTCAACAAAAACAAAAATCTTGAAATAAAAGAAAAGGAAGGTAGGAAAGTGAACTCCTTGTCATTGTGACACAGCTCACCACTGCACTCAACCAAATGTGACCTTTTAACCCATCACCAAAGTGAACAGTGGGCAGTTTAAAGGGGAGCAGTGTGTGGGGACGGAGCCTTGCTCAGAGCACCTCAGTGGTAACTTGGCAGCTGGGGGACTCCAACCTGAAGCCTTCCAGACCCAAGTCCGCTTCCTAACCACTAAGCCACCGCTGCCCCACAAAAGAACCTCAGGGGAAAAATAAATAACAATTAAATAAAATATGTAAAATTACTGCAAATTTGGCCACTCCTACAGGACTCTAAAATATAGAATTACTCAAACAGGAGAATTAATAGAAAAATAAAAAATAAAATAAAATGAAGAATTTCTACTCTTAGGGGTTTTTGTTTCACATCTTGCATAAACATTCAGGAAACTAACTGAACACAATGTTCCTTTTATTCCAGAGCTGCACAGGCTGTAAGTCTCCCACTGCTGTGCCACTCACAGCACCATTCGACGTGGAGATCCATGAGATGGAGCTGTGCAGTGTCCTGAAAGATCAGGAAGAAGGTGATGACAACGGTGGCAAGAAAGACTGCACAGAAACAGCAATGGATGAAGCACATCCTGAGGATGACGGCGAAGAGGAAGAAGAAGAGGTGGAAGAGAAAGGAACCGAATCACAAAATGTCAAAAGGGACAATATTGCAGACGAACACAGGACGACTTTAGAAGTCATTAAGTAAAAGGCAGAACCTCTGCTGTTTGACATGACTCGCTGAGTTGGTGACAAAAGACAAATTCAGCACCTTTTCCTTACATACATCTGCACCTTCTACAGCTGATGCCGACCAGTTGTTTAAAACAGGCTCTGCTGGGACCTGAAGGTTTATTGTTTGCTTGGTCAGTCAAGAAACTTGACCAAAAGTAATCTTGATGGCATATAACTTGGATGACAGAACTTGTCCATGTTTAAAAAGTGAAGTCCATACCTCCTTGCTTTTCTTTCAGCTGTGTTAAAATTGGTTCTTTACCTATTTATTAAAGATGTAAAATAATTAAACGGGTACTAAAGTGAATAAGTTACAAAAAAAGACAGTTGTGCTTCACAACACTTGTCTTCATAGATGTGCTTTATCCATCATCCTAAGATTCAACAACTCCAGTAATGGATTTTTTAAATGCCCAAATCTTAAATGTGTTTCAAGAGAGAGGTATTTTCACTTTACTGTAATAGAGAAACTGTACAGTTAAAAGATATTATTTTCTGAACATACTTGTATTTTTTTTTATACTGTCAGGGAAAATGGTTGCCCAAAAAGTGTTTGTACAGTACTGACTATGTATCCAGGACATACATTTGTGTTATTTTGATAGATGTTGTTTTTACGTGACTTCAGTCCAGTGTGATTGTGACGTTGTCCAGTAGCATCCTGTGGCAATACACAGGACACTGACCCGTCCTTTTCACAGTGCTCCCAGGTGAGAGAAATGGACAAGCAGTGTTTTTGCACAGTGCCTCCACTAGATGGAGCTGAATGCCTTAGGCAGACTGTGGGGACATTTCTGGCAGTACTTATGAATTGTGATGGAGAAAATATCTGTCCCAGTTGTCCCTTTGCACCGTCTCTCTGTGGCGCTGTTCTGCTCGTGATGTTCAATGCTTAGCGTCTGTGGTCTTTGCAACAGGTTTAATATTTTTGTGAAAATCTTTGTACAAAACACAATAAAACAACTTGAAATGCCTTTAAATATGAGACGTCTGTGTTATTTGTTCCTGAATGCCTCCCTTTTGCTTTGTTTTTTGTGTGTTAATTTTGGAAAAGCTGTCTTGGCTTCTGGTGAATACATTCAGGGTAAAATGGCAGCAGAGAGCAGATCAGGGTAACTAGTCTCTTTGCTTACACAACCACAGTCTTTCCTTCTATTCAAGCTGTGTTTTTTTTTAACTCGGAGTGGTCACCACAGCCTAAAAAAGACAAAGGCATGCCCGTGTTTAGGAAAAAACAAAGCTGACTACACTTTCACAAGGAGACATGAAAGTCTGGATCTGTTTTGGTCACAAAGATGAAAGCTGATACTGTCCTTCTCAGTCTCTCCTGATGTTTTAACAACCACGTGATTCTCACTGCCACAAATTATGGGGAAAGGAATTTAAATTTCCTTGTTAGCACCACTTTCTCTCTAGCAGAGTAAATTGTGCATGTGTGCCTAAGTAGGAGCTCCACACAGAGTTCAGAGCCTTGCTTGAAGTTATAGAGGCCATAAACTAAAGGTGCGCACTAACTTCTTTAAAAGAAACCGTTTCACATGCAGTACGTAGGACCAGAGATGAATTTAAACACCATATCATCAGTCACAGTAAGTTAAATAGAACTAAGAAGGAGCCACATGGACGGTCAGTCCAGATGATGTACATGAAGAAGTCTGAAGATGTCTAGGAGTGACGCAATTAGTTTTGGTTTTTCTTTTTTTTTTTGCAAGCCAATAAGACAATACATAAGAGTATATTGGACCTGATTTCCATGACCAACCGTTCTGTATCTAAGTGGAGATTATGTCAGAATTGAACACCATATCATGCCTTAACACACTTG
>NC_024307.1:24169327-24204740 GCF_000523025.1 Cynoglossus semilaevis | reverse complement strand
CAACATACACCCAGAGGAGACACACAAAAAGCACTGTGTGCTCCGAGGGTCATGTTCATTATGTTTGGCCCCGACTCCGTGAATTTAACATTTTCCTGTATACGTCAAAAAGCTTGTGTCCCTTCAACATCAACTTCATCCACCTTTTTCTTACTTTCCTTTTACTCCCTCCCTAAGCATCACATCTACATCCACATCCACATCCACACCCCTCCCCTCATACTCTCAGAATTTTACATTTCTCCACGCCTCTAACGTTGCGTGTACTCCTTCTTCCTCCTCCTCGTCTCCTCTACATGCTTTCTTAATCTGGGAGGACAGCAGGATGGATGACAGGGTGTGGACTGTGTGCTTTCTTGTCATTTTGACTCTGGCATGTACGGAGGCTCAGGGTCAGACCAACTTCACCAGGTAAGATGTGTGTGTGTCTATTTGCAGGTGTCATTTTCATTTTTCACATCCTTCACATTTTGTGCACATGTGGCAGTTTACGTCCACATCTGTCCCTTTCTGCTCCCTCCCTGTGGTGATATGATTACGTAAAGTGAAGTAGAAATAGAAGGCTGCAGTGGTTGGCATTTCATAAACACCCACAGCAGGCAGGACTGAAAATGACAGTACACTACTGGAGTGTGCAAACTTGTCTCAAAAGTGGCCAGATTCAATAATGTAAAAATATCCAGGGTCGGCCGCTATGCCTTTCATTCTATAATTAAGGCTATAATTAAGGGGCATATAAATGCACTATATTTAAGAAATGTATTTAGCTCAAAGAAAATGATTTTCTTTATTAGGAATGTGACATGAAGCCACCCAGTTTGTGAGCCATTACTTTGCAAACATTCCAGCTCTTCTGTACCTATGGAAAATATTAGTATAGTGTATATATATATATATATATATATATGTGTATATATATATATATATATATATATACACATATATATACATATATATATATATATAACTTGGTCTAAAAGAGCAGATTACATATTAATATTTGAGTCAACGAAATCAATGAAATCTATAAATAGTTCAACCATCAATAGTAGTTAAAGATTTAAAAAACTTACAACATGTACATGGATATATATATATATATATATATATACATACATATAGGAACAAATGTTCAAGTTCTAAAGTATAAATCTAAACATAAGCATCCTTTATTGTTACTGCAAAAAAGACTTAAAAAAAACAACTCTGGCCAGAAAGATTAGACAAAGTCAAGAAGATAGCTAAAAAGAATCTTAATTTGAAAAATAAAAGAACATTAAATGAGGATAAAAATCCTGTTACAATAAGTAGTTTCCTAAAGACTTAAGTGTGTGTGTGTATATATAAAGGAGGACAAAGATAACAGTAACAACAACACATTCAGACCATTTTTACTGACAAGAAACAAACAAATGCCTGTGGGCTCTTTATTTCCACAGTGTCGTTCAGAAAACACAAGGCGGCTTACATTTTTTGGCCTTTGATACTATAGTGCTACAAATGCAGTAACCACAGCAGACAGAATGCATGCCTGAGGAACTGTAGTGATTTAGGTCACTTCCAAAGTCTGGACAGGTTTCAAAAGAACTTTTGGACTCACAATACCTAATATCTGGACCAATATCAGTAATCAAATCCAATTTTCAAAAAAGAAATTGGCCTATTCTTACTTTGCTTTGGATACAAAATAGATAAACAACTCACATGTAAAACTAAATAACAAAGGTTATATGTATCGTATTGTAGAACAATATCAAGTCAAATACTGCGAATTAAACATAATCAACTAATTTTGTACTTCATCATTAATACTGCAATGGCTTATGAATTTTTTTTTTAATACAAAAATATGCATATTATTACTGCAAAACGTAAAACACATGGATACATCTATTACAGTTGTTAAAACTTTGATATGTGTTAACTTATCAAAATATAAAAAGTTCCATCTAAAACATGCATTTCAAATGTTTGAAATATGTCAATGAAATACAATCTCAGAGCAGATAACATGGCAGCCCACGTCTGAATTAACAAGTATGGGATTTGCAAATTAAAAACCTGGGTCTGAACCTGCTTTGATGTGTGTATATCTGCAGTAAGTGTGAAAGACACACACAGTTTTTGTGTGTTACTGAAAAACCCCATGTGTTAGCAGTTTTTGAAGGTAATACTAGGTCCAAGGACAACTTTCTTGTGGTAACTCACAGCACATATACTGTAAATTAACTGTGCTTCCTTCCTGGTTGGTTTTACATTAAAACACACATATAAACAGGGAGTCTGAACAGGGAACCTCCCAGAACTCTGGGAACAGAGAGAGACTGTGTGCCACTGTGGTTTTGCCAGCATGTATGTAAACCTGTGAGTGCAGGATTCTGCATCAGTACTCTCCAGCAATGGCTCCGAAAGCAAATCAGTGCAAATGTGGCCTTTTTTTGTGGACTTTAAGTGCAAATTTTAACTAAAGACTTGAAATGTTAAACACATACAGATAAAAAAACCCCATCTGAAATCTTCTCTTTCAGGCCAAACTTCCTCTGTGGAGGACATCTGGTCATAGACTCTGGCATTGTGGCCAGCGAAGGTTTCCCTGGTCATTACAAACCCAACACAAAATGTACTTGGTACATCACTGTGAGTAATTCTCTAATTACACAGAATTTAATTGCATTTTTGACAAGGCCAAGATGCAACCCCAAACAATTCCAAAGCATCCCTAACGCTGTTTAAACCTTCCAAACAGTCACTGATGAACTTTACTCCTGTCCTTCTGACAGATTCACAAACATCAGAACATCAATCTTCAAAAACACGGAGTCTTGGGACTCATGTAAACAATATCACACTGTTTTAATTTTACTTGAACTAGAATTCCTTGCTTAGCCTTCACCTATTTTAGCTGAAGGGCACTTGCCTTGTTATCATTCATGTGCAGTCATCTGGCTTGAAGTTATGACTATTGTGGTTCAATATGATAACATTGATAAGAAAGTTGTGTCGAGAACAGAACCCTAGTAATGTCTTGTTTCTTACTGCGTAAACTCAAAAGACAATGTTTTTGAATGATCAAGCAGCCTAAGTTAAAGATTCCAAAACAAATAAAGGTGAGGACATCACCCATAGTAACAGATTACATTATGGTAGTATTTATTACTACAATATTTATTCTACAACACTGTTTTCAAAATAACCAAATAAGTACTTGAATTTGAGCACTTTTTAGTATTTGGTAACAGGAAATTCAGTAGGTGTTACAACAAAGTAGGCTATAGACAGATCATGGGAAACCAGGCTATTTATATACAATATGATAAGAGATTTTATATATGTGTGTGTGTGTGTGTGTGTGTTTGTGTGGAAACATGTCTATGAAGATTCTCAGTCATCCAGGTCATGGTCAAGTTTAAAAGTTCTGTCTTGGATGAGAGGTGAAATGTCTTATTTTAAAAAAATTCACATCCAGTTGCCTAACAGAACTTTCAAACTATATGTGTGTGTGTGTGTGTGTGTGTGTGTGTGTATGTGTGTGTGTGTGTGTGTGTTAAAACACCCCTAAACAGTTTCTTTCCACAACACTGCAACAAAAGCTGCTGTTTTACAGACAGTGAAATTGTGCAAGATTTAGCAAGTAATGTATAATGTTTTGTGCATTTGGTGCATGTTTCATTAGATGGTGTAATAGATTACTCTTATTTTTAACCAAATTAATGTGTAATGAAATATAGTTTTTACTGTACTGTCCCAACACTGGGAAGAAAGAAAAAGAAAAAAAAAAACAGATGACTGTGCCAAAAATGTAGTACTGCATTTTTCAAGAAAGAAAACAAATGACGGCAGAGAAAAACAGGAAGTCAACAAACTCTCTCTCACTATTCTACTCTTACTACTGAAACATACCATCTACTTTAGTAACCACAGGATGGTTGGTGCCAGGTCAGAAGAGAGTCACTTTGGTAACAAATTAAGACTAATACTCAATCACATACTTCAGCACATTTATAAATATGAATAAATACAATAAAACATTTTATTCATGAGGGGCCTTTGATACTATCCAGGCTTGCAATGCTGTATAATGTTGCAAAACTCATTTACTTCATTTTCTCAAAAGCCATTCCCTGTGATTACTACAGGTCCCCGAGGGTCACGTGGTCATGCTCTCCTTCCGCCTCTTTGACATGGAGGCTGACCCTACCTGTCGCTATGACTACCTGGACATCTACAATGGTCACACACGATTAGTGCAGAAGTTAGGACGCTTCTGTGGGACATTTAGGCCTGGGGCCCTCATTACCACCTCCAACACTATGATGCTGGACATGGTGTCTGATGAGGCCACTGGAGGACGAGGGTTTTTGGCCTACTTTACTGCAGGGAAGCCTCATGTTGAAGGTGTGACATTCAGGTCTTGACCAAATGTTAACCACTTCTCTTCCTATAATTTCCTCAACCCATTACACTGAAAAACATATTGTTTTAGTCTCTTTGACTTTTTATCTTAACAGAGAACCAGTTCTGCGGAGGACGTTTGACCAAAGAACAAGGTTCTGTCAAGACTCCCAACTGGCCCAACTCAAATTACCCAGCAGGCATCAGCTGTTCCTGGCACATCACCGTAGAGCCCAGTAATGTAAGAGGACCATGACTAACTTTGTATTTTATGGCATGTACAAATCAAGTACACAATCAGGTATACAGGTATATGGTTAATTCATCAACACAACTAGACCTATTTCTGACACGAAACACCAGAGAATCCAGCAGGTACAAAATTTTTAGAGTTTTAAGTTTAGGAAGTTTTTTATTTTATGTGTACTGCAGCCAGTTGTGTTATATAAGAAATGCTGGTGGAGGAGGAGGAGGAGGAGGATTTGTGCTAGTGCAAGTGAAGGGGCCCATCATGAGGAGGTGTGTATGTATGTGTGCAAGACACTGTACTTCTGACCACCTTCAAAATGAAAGAGTTCATTGAAAAACTTGGTGGAGTGTGCCCAGAAATTGAAAGGACGTAAAGAGGTGGTCACAGTTAAGCTAGTGAGTAAATGCCCCTCTGTGTTTGTGGGCTTGGACCTTCACATTCTCCTCTCCATCTGCTTTTGCATTAGCCTGACGCCACTCCCCAGCTCACATCCTTTAATATTTGTCATGAATTTGGAGTTTGTTATTATCAGCTTTTTATTATCAAACTTTTCTGCAGGTGATCGAGGTAAAGTTTGAGAAACTGGATCTGGAGCCAGACACTTACTGCCGCTATGATTATGTAGCACTGTTTAATGGAGGAGAGAAAGACAATTCAAGAAGAATCGGAAAGTTCTGTGGAGACAGGGTTCCAGGGTGAGAGAACTGACTTCAATAGAACACACAACCATAAACATTTCTTGACCATGTAGAACTTGCCATTCAGAAAAATATTAAGAATTACAAGATGGCCATCAATGGGCCAATTGGTCCTGGAATAGCAAAATGTTATTTCAAACAAAAAGTTAGCTCAGAACACCTCACGAACAACTTGTTATATTACTTTAGAAAAAGTAAAATGTAAAAAGTAACAGCAACAACTAATGACGATGAACCCACAAGATTTAGTCAATTAAAAAAAAAATAGTAAAATTAGCCCTCCCAATAACTGAAAACATTGCCAAGATGCGTATGAAGTGAAAAGATCTCTGATTACCATATTATAATTTTATTCATCATAATTTAGGCCAAATATAGTAAAATTGGAAAAAATAACCCAGATTTACCAAAATGTCTCATTTCTAGCTCTTTTGTGTCTCTTTACCAACTCTCTTCTTTACTGTTCACAGCACTGTAGTGACAAATGGCAATGAACTTCTGGTTCAGTTTGTCTCTGACCTCAGTGTGACCTCAGATGGCTTCATGGCCCATTATAACAGTGTTCCTCGAGGCTCTAGAAGACCCACAGCTGGTGGAGACTTCATATATGGTCCTCAAACCACCACCGCAATGCCACAGAAGAAACTTGTGAAACCAGTCAAAACAACCAAACCAACCCCAACCCTAAAGCCCAAACCAAACGTTCAGCCTAAGCCTACCAAAAAAACAACAGTGAAGAAGTTTCCACCACCACCTCGTAAATCGACCACTAAAGCTGTGGTCAAACCAACACCTAAACCCAAACCATCAAAACCCACACCTAAGGCTCCTGTGAAGAAGCCTACACCTAAACCTGCAACTAAACCAACACCAAAACACACGACCAAACCCACACCAAAACCCACAACCAAACCCACACCCAAATCTAGGGTTGTCAAACCTATTATCAAGCCTAAACCAACACGTAAGCCTATACTGAAGAACAAACCTACCATAAAACCTGCCGTCAAACCTGTGAAGCCAACAGTCAAGAGTGGAGTTAAACCAACAGCCAAACCTAAAGCAACACCTAAACCTAAACCAGGACCAAGCAAAACAGTGACAAAGAAGCCTGCTGTGAGTAAGAAACGTAAGTGGAGCCTCATCCATGTTCATACCAGAAGCTAGCTGCTAATTGATGTTCTGATGTATTTTTGTTGTTGCTATTGTCTTTCCTGCAGCTTTACCAATGAACCCAGTGTGTACACAGCCCTGTAAGAGGACAGGGACTCTCCAGTCCAGCTTCTGCCCTAATGACTTTGGTAAGTATCTGTGATCACAGCTTTGTTAATGATTTAATTCATAGAGTAAATATTATATAACCTAAGCTAGCATTAACTGGGACAATACAGGCCTATATAAGTTCTCCCGAGCATTTTCATTTTCTTACATGTTCAATAATTCACAAATTAAATTTTTTATACATTGTTGGACTCCAAAAATGCAGAAGGGTGTCAGTTGTGGGGTAATAGACACAGTTCCTGGGTGGAAACATACCCAACACAAACAGAACTATTTGCACAAGTACAATTTTTGCAGTAACTTTGTCATTTACTATAAACTTTTCCTTCATTTGTTTGTTTGTTTTAGTAATCACAGGTAAAATCACATCTGTGACAGTTGGGCCAAGAGGCTCAGCAACAGTGGTGGTTTCCCTCATTAAGGCCTATAAACCTGGACGCCTCAACATCAAAAGATCAGGTCCTGTGATGTCAGTGGCTCTGACCTCTAGCTGTAAGAGATGTCCAGGCCTAAACAGAGGTAGAGACACTCAAACCTCAAATCTAACATGAAATTCTTCAAACTATCTCTAACTTGTGAAAAAAAAGATTTATGAAACTCTGTGACACAGATTTCTTCATACTCTGTCTCCATCTACAGGTCAGAACTACGTGATGATGGGAAAAGTTGACGCACAAGGCAACGGTCAGCTCAGCCCGTCCAGCTTCACTCTGCTCTACAAGCCCATCCATGCCAAAGCCCTTACCCTCCTTTCCAAAAAATCATGCTGACATCACAGTTAAACCAACCAATCATGCCATGCCCTGAAGAGCCTCAACGCTATAAAAACATACATAACTTATCATAAAAACGGAATATATTCGTAAAACACATTTCTTATATTAAAAAGAAACTATAACTGTTTTATGCATTTTGTAAGAATTAAACATCAAATTTTTTTATGTTTTTTATTTTGTATGTAAGTTATAATATTTGTGTTAAAAATGCACATTAATAAACAAAGTGATGCTAATGTGTTTTGGGTGTTTTCACATATTTACCATCACAATCTCTAAGTCATTGAAAGTTCAAATCCTATGAGAAATATTTTATGCCATAATCAACCACCTAAAATCAATTTTGATGTGTTTTAGAGAGGTTGATGCACTCCACCTGGTAAGATGACCTGCTGTAAAATCTAGCAATGCACTAACACAAAATCGTCAGTTTATACAGTATATACACTTCCTGATAATTTTTTGCATTTATTCAACTGAACTCAACCTGTGACCTTTTCAAATATGTTTTGCAGTGGCATTTAAAAAGTGTTAAAACTCTCTTACCACTGATGTAGTCTCAAAATCAGGGAAGCAAAAACTCCAGATTCACTCCAGACGCAGGATAACAGCGGCTACAGGATGATGCCTCCTGGTTGATAGAAAGTACCATTAGTTGTTTACTGAGAAAAATGTTGTACAATTTCATATCAGAAAAACCGAGATATCAAAGACAGGCGCTAATAATTAAATATGAGAGGAAATTCTTTCGAAAAGACTGTACTGGGACACATTTTGACAAAAAAACATCCATGAAACAATTGACAATACACTAAGGGGCAATTTAACATGTGTATAAACGACATCCATGAAACAACTGACAATACACTAAGTTAGGGGCAATTTAACATGTGTATAAACGACTATTGACTATTTTTTATGATACATTGCTTTAAACAACTTGGGTCCGACGAAAAATCAGGATTTAAACGCTACGTGAAATACGACACTTTATATACAAACCACACACAATTTAAATTACACCACTATGTGCTTTTGTCGCAAAAAAACTGCGTCATTTCATTTAAGGAGGCTGCTCTCCTGCATACAGACATAGCAAGACAAGTAGTAGAAAAAAAAAGTTAATTTCAATGATTTGATTTCAAAAAGTTGTGTTTTCATTCAATTTAAATTTAATAAACTCTGAATACAATAGTAGCTAACCTGAAAGGAAGACGAAACTAAAACGAGCCGTTGGAAGACCAGCCACAGGTGAGACTCATTAAGGGACAACAAATGTTTAAAAAGGAAATGACATAGGGGAAATTAAGGCGCTCCTGCTATATTACGCCTCAATAAAACCGGAAGTTACACAATGTTTGCGAAACTTTTGTGAAAAATGCTGGAATAAAACAAGTTTTAGCATACGCAATAATAGCTTATAGGCGAACTGATTAAAAGTTAAGTAAGCATACAACAACAAAAATATGTAAAACTCTACTACAACATTAAACTGACATCATCTTTATTCTGATCTGTTACAAAATAAATGAAATATTTCGAATATCTCGCTTCATTGTTATAAATAATCAAAATATATATTTTGGCCAAAATATCCGTGTTAGACATAAAGATAGCTTAGATATGGCAAAAAGAAATATGTAAGTCCCTAAATAATTAAATAGATAGTCAAAATAATGGTAATAGTAGAAACTAGTAATCAAAGCTAAAAGTGATGATTATCTGTTTATTATTCCATCTTTCTATTAAACAAAAACGTATGCCTAACAGCAGTCCATGAACAACCAAACTTTAAATAATCAAAAGCACTGAAAGACATTTTTAACGGTAGTAAAATAAAAGGCTACGGTTACGTTAATGAATGTGAAAAAACATTTGAGGCAATGGTCACACAAACGATGACTCGTCGGTGTATACTTATAAGTAGGACATCTAGTGGTTAGTAAATGTCATTGCACAGCTATAAATGACAGCAGTCGTGTTTGCTTTTTTTACAAAACAGGACAAATTACATACAATTGTAAAACAAGTTTTTAAAAAACATAAAAAGATACTAAATATGTTTTAAAGGGAAACTACTGTTGTTGTATAAATATATTATGTATAAAACCTTATGAGATATTCAGTACACCACTACTTCATCACTATGTGATGAAGACAAGTTTAAATATATGCGTAAAGTTATATTAATCTAGCATTACGCTTACACTTACACATTACACTTCTGTCAGAAAAAATATAATTAGGAAAGGTTTTCTGTCTATAAGAGCAGCTGCAGTTGTGACTCATCAGTTCTTGTCTGGAAAATAAAGTTGGTCCATACAGTAATGCACAAGGAAGACACTTACTTTTACATAAACAATAAAACATGGCCACCAACCTTACAAATAAAAAGGTCACCACTGTGTCTGGCACAAAGCCTGCTGGTTGATTTGGAAAAAAGTTAACTCTTAATTATGTCAAAAACAATTGTAGATGTATATACTGTATGTATACACACACAAACACACAGATATGCTTCACCAAATAAAAGAAAACTACTTTTAAATATGTTGTTTTAATCATAACCAAATGTTGTATTATGTACACAGAGAAGGGACCTCACATCACCTCTCATTGTTACAGTATGATACGCTATTAGATTATATAGAAATTTATTCATAATCAATGGTAAAATCAAAACAGTCTTTACAGAAACAGATTTATCAAATGTAGCTGACAAAATAAGTTTCCACAGCACCAAGATAAAGTAAAATGATTCGGAAGTGGTATGTTTCTACCCTCCTTATCTTCAGTGTTATAAAAAAAGTGAGAAGGTGCAGCGCTTATCAGAAACCAAAGTCAGGGGCAATTAACTACCTCCAGCTACAGAGTGAGTCAGTTAGCACTCCTGTTTTATCATCACACGGTGGTCTCTAATCGTCAGGGTCAGCTCGGCCACACAGGTAAAAGCAGCACATGACACAGCAGCCAATGAAGAGGACGAGACAGAGGATGATGTAAAACAACGTGGTGGTCCAGAAGGCAAACAGGTAGACTGTTTTGTTACAGTAAGGGTCCACGTCGGTGGTGTTTTTATTGTAGTTTGGCTGGTAAATGGAGTAGATCCACACGTTACCTGGAGCAATGAAAAAAAGACGAGTGTTGGATAAATAACAACTAAAAGAAGCAAGAAGATAGCATTATGATACATACTGCAAGTATATAAAGCTAAAGGGACTATAATGCAGGCAAGAACAGCTAAAATGTAGCACGTAATACAATTAGCTAGAAGTAGTGAAGGCATATATTGTGTGGACAAGCAAGTTATTTACAATCAGATTTACCAAATGATAAAAGGTTTGCTTAGCGTTTACCTGTAAATAAAGAAAAAACAGCCAGACAACCATGAAAACCCACCAAAAGCAGGACAATAGTGCAGCAGCCAGCTGACTAATTCTGTCATTATGCCGGAATAACGGGGCTTTATAAATTCAGGTAAAACAAAAATGACACAATGATGTTAACAAGTTAGCTAGATTGGCTAATAACTATCCAAAATATAACAAATGAAAAAAGATGAAATTATTATGTTAATGTCAGCTTTGCAAAAAAGAAATACATTTTCTACATTACATTTATGTCTATACTTTTTATGTATAAACTGAGTTATATTTTAGTTAATAAAAGATAACGATTGGCCAAAAAGGAAATAAAACTTACTGCAGAAAATGAACAAAAACGAAAGTAAAACAGAATGTATTTAGACTTACACAATGTTCGAAACTTAAAATGAAATATTATGAAAGTGTATGCTACAGTGTAGCATACACTTAGCATATAGCATAAAAATACAAAAAAGGTTAATAAACTAAGAACTAGCCAAAAAATAATTAGCTCACCAGCAATGAACCAGCAGAATAGGAAGAAGGAGGTGAGGGAGTTCCAGGCCACGCATGCTCGATTCAGTGGGTTTGTGGCTCCATCTGTGGGCTGCTGAGCGCAGGGCAGACAGGAGAGCAGCGACAACATCAGGCCAAACGCACCCACCACTATCAGATAGATGGGGATGTAATTCTCCCGAGGGCATTCGTGCAGATACACAGCACCTGGAGAGAGACACCGTGATTTTCAAAGTCAGAGAAAATGTTGTATTGAACATTACAAAGGAGAATCAGGTTAAACATCTGAGAAACATGACACGTTTGAATCACTCACCAATTGAAATCTGTGCAATTGGCATGACACACATGAACAATTTAGAGCATCCTAAAAATGAATGAAATAAAAATACATTTAACTCACATTTACAAGCCTTTTCATTCTGAAGAAAATCAGCATGACAATTAACGGTGGGGGGGGGGGGGGGGGGGGGGTAATCTTACCTAATACATGTCCTGGAGGTTGGGGGCGACTGCGGATGTTTTCCACTAATAGGGACATTTTGTGCGTAATTATAGAAAGTCTGCAAGATAAGACAAAACAATTGAGAAAAGTCTGCCGCTGACTGTACGTTTTACTATAAAAGCTACCTTTTCAGTAGCAACAATATTTACACCTGTACATATTGTATGTTTCTTAAAAAAACAAAACAGTTATTGGGCAGCAAAAACAATCAACATTCAGTAGCACAATAACTTGAAAGTACAAGTACGGTCGGTCGTCATCACGTTGCTTTCACTATTTGCATCGGAGCATTACGGTGTGTGTGAACCTCTGCAGCTGCCAAGAGGTTCGACAGCATTCCCCCGTTCAGAGCCAGTCGGACCAACAGAACAGGAATAACGACAACAACAAGTGACAACCTGCACTCGTCCAAATTGCAGGTGAACATAAACATGAGGGGCACGTTTAACAGATTCACACACGACAAGCAATCTCTACCATTTTTAAAGTGACACACAAACTCAGCGGTCATTTTAAAAACGAAACTTTATTATTAAACCATGCGAAACAGGTTTCACGGAAATGAACTATAAATACTGTGGGAATGAGCAAGCTGACTTGGTCAGAAAAGCTAAGCAATGCGAAACTAACTTCCAACTAACTTCCACTTTCCCATAAAGCGTTTCTGTCTAGTGGCGTCTGCTAAAATGTACACAGTGGCCCTGAATCTTCTATTACTATTATAAACTACGCGTGTTATCCTTGTAAAACTTACCTAATCTGGTATTGTTTTGTTGTTGATGCTCCAGATGTTTCGGCGGCTCCTGCTGACAGCTAACACAGTCAGACAACCACGCCCAGGGCCGTGCGTAAAGTCTTAGCCGTTCGACGGTGTGCACGCCCACTGAGAGTAGGTGTTAAAGGAGGCGCGGTTAAAACTTGACAAACCAGTGCCAAAAATGTAACAAAATCTTACAGGCATAATAATAATAATTATTATAATAAATACTGCATATATATTGATAATTCTGTAAAAAAAAAATCTAGAAAAAATGTTCTGTTTGAATCCTGTTTGAAGAACAGCAGCATTCATTTTAAATGAACTTTTTAATTGTCATATGTAATATATAATCTTATGCATCTAATTAAAATATTAAATTAAGAATATATTTAAATCAACAAAACAAGTAGTAAACGTAAAGTACATGTGTTACAATGTTTAGTAGCAACAGGTGAGAAAAGTGGCCTTTGTAGTAAAAAGCAGCTCAGGGATAGCATTCAAGAGTACCTTCTTATTCTGACATGACCTGTTTTGGATCCAGAGCAAACATTAGCAGTCTCCATCTTCTGATAGACAAATACTATACAGTCTATGGACAGATAACAGTTGAACATGTCCTCACTTTTTTATCTTGCACTGCCGATTTTGCATTTTATTGCGTGGACTTAGCTCGGACCCAACACAGTAGCCAGGTCGAACTATTGAAAGGTTTCCCTGAGCTGTTGAATAAAAAGTCAGACATCACATGGTACTGACCTGCAATATCTAAAATATACAGTAAAGTTGCATAATTGCATAATGTGACTTTAAAGGTCAGAGCTGTTTACAAAAAAAAGTTTGTACTGAGTTTTCTAAAAACTGTTTGCTGACAGTGAGATTATCACAACAAATCCTATCTACACTTTCTTTATTCTTTAATCAACTGATCGACTGATTGGTTTGTTTAATCTGATTGGAGTCTTTCTAAACATTTTGGAACTTCAGATGACAGCAAAAGTGAGGAAAGAATATAAAAGCATAAACTTTCCATCAGAGGACAGAAGGACAACCCGACGTCCCACACCGTGGGCCACATTATAGCAAAGACTTTGTGAGTCCTTGTGAACACTATTTTGTCCCAAAGAGGTTTGTCTGAGATCCAGAACAATTGTAGAACTAGAAAGAAGTCAATGCTAGCAGAGATGCAGCTCCTACTGCTTAAGGTGGAAGTGCGCCACAAACGGCAAGAGTTGAACATTTGGCTGAGGTGTGGTTTCCATCTGCTGTCTAAAATGTGGGCCATATTTTAGCCAAATATCGAATAAATATTGGAAAATTAAAGTTGGTCAGACCCAGGATCAAAGACGAAACCAACAACAATTGATTAGATGTACATTTTGTGAACCATATAAAATTGTTCACATTTGGTATTCAGAATATGGGATGCAACACAGCAAACCGTACTCCTGTATTAATTTTTGTCTGTTTTGCTCAACATTGGACTTAGAAATACCAAGATATTTAGAAATTATTTATTTCAATTTCTATTATCATACATTTAAATTAAAAATTAAACAAAGTAAAGTTGCATATATATAAACACAGCCAATATAAGCAAATGAAATATTTGTTGTTAAAAAACATATTAAAGTCAGTTTGGCAGCAGGTTAAGGAGACCAGTCACCATGGTTTCATGACATTCAGATGATAATGTCACAAGTCTGTGAGACAGATGCTGGATGACGTCTCAACATAAACACATCCCCGGTACCGAGAACCAAAGTGACGAGTTCCCAGGTCCATGACATGACTCCTATTCCTGTCAGAGTTTGACGTCTGGAGCTGAGCCACACCAAGAATGGAGTCCCACAAATGACCTTTGACCCACAACTGCACACAACAGGTACAGGTTAGCAATCACAGTGTTATCAGTGGGTCAATGTCTGAAAATAAATACCTGAATGGAGATGTTGATGTCGGGGTATCGTCTGTAGAAAATGGCTCTAAGGTTGAACTCAGGGTTTCCCTCTGCTTTGAACACCTGCGTCCTGATGGTATCACTCTCACACCGAACTATGGCGTAAACATCTGGAGCTGCAAACACAGAGAAACACAGAATCAAGTTAGGGTATCAGAGGAGCATTCACCAAGGGCTTGTCAAGATAATGAATAATAATTATCTTATTATTATAATTTCTGGCACTGAGCTAATCTCAAATGAACCAGGACCATGCATCACTATCGGCATATGTGTGAAAGTACCAGTAAAACTAAGGCTTTTGTATTTGTTTATAGCCCTGACCTTCCTCTTTGGGAGGGTTAAGTCCTGAAGCCCGGCGAAGGTGGACACTGGTCACCACCTTAGGCCGCGGTAGAAAACACTGGAAAGCAGATGATGAAGGCAAATCCTCTTTCAATTCCCTGGATGGAGAAAATGTTGCTCAGGTTTCAAGGAGGGAAAAAAGGGGAAATACTCTCTAAATTAAACTAAAGAAAACAATCTACAGTTGATGTTTGCATCAGATAAAACTGTTTTCATTACAACCATAATGAGTTTAAGTATATATATTTTATATAAGTGAAAAAAAAAGCGGTTTCAGTGTTTCTTTGTCAAGTCATTTTAAGGTTTAAAAAATTCAGTGGTTATCACAGTCTGGGTTAGAATAAACACCAGGTTAAAATATAAAGCAAAAATCGTATCAATCATCAAACCCTTGGAGGTCACAAACCTGAGTCTGATGCGGGAATGGGAAAAGACCCGTAACAGGAAGTGTCCTGGGACGCCTGGCAGGAAGGTTGTGGGCAGAACAACGTAGCGTCCAGCAGCAAACGTTGCTCTTAATGTTACACTGCGAGAGTCCATGTAGACGGAGCTGGCCGCCTGCTCCACCACACACTGCACCCGACTGCAGCGGTTCACCTCCACCTGAAGGCATGGCAACATTAAAGGAGCATTTATTTAAAATGAAAAAAAAAATTTGTCCCACAATGGGTGAGTCTTTACAGCCCATATGGGCTGCTGCAGGAGGCACCATTAAGTATGTGGTTGAAACTCATTAGGTGCCACATGGGATGTGCTATTAAGCATGTGGTTCCTCTGGGGCTAGTACCCAGGACCTATTGCACGTAAGGCAGATTTGTAAGCACGTGTGATAACCGCTACACTATAGAACAACTTAGTCGTAGTCTTTGCCCATATGTTTATTTATTTACTGTTATCTCACCTTCAGCACCTCAAAGCCAATAGGAAGGTTTTCTCCTCCTCCATCTTTCCGCTTTATCCTCCTGTCTTCCTGCTGCAGACAGATTAGCACCTCCTCATCTTTGGCTCTGATCTCAAACATGAACTAACAAGAAAAAGGAGGGTGAACCATCAGCCTTCCTGCAGTACCTTAGGCGTTTTATACGTTGACAAGCTCAAACAAACAATTTACTTTTACATATTGAATTAAAATGGACCTAATATGTTCAAAATGTTGATAACAAGCAGCAGTGTAGCATTTTAAAATGTTTGGTAGAATATAGCAAAACATTTGCTTAAAGTTTGTTCTAAATAATTTGCTAAGAGTTGTCCAAATTGTAAGTCATGTAAATACAAAGGCAAACAATGTTTAAAACATCCATAAAACGGACATGAACTTAAAGGTCAACAAAATGCAGCCAAAAAGACGGACAAAACATGAACTTGAAAAAGTTTAAAGGTCAACAAAATGCAGCCAAAAAGACGAGCTAAAAGGTAGCCATGCCCGTGAAAAGAAATTGCAAGAAGTTTAAGATCAATAGCTATAAGTTAGTCACAATGCTAACCAGGGTTAGCACATAAGTAGCTGAGTGTTAGCTAAATTACCTGTGGATTGTGCAGAAATGTCTCTCTGTGGTTGATGCAGCCTCCACACCGACTCCTTTTATCCACCTGAGCCTCCCATATCCCACCTTCATTATCTTCAAGGCCTTTTTTCACCTCTTTACCCCGCTCACACTTTCCCCTGTTTTGCTGATGACTCTCGCCCAGTCTGGCTTCCCTTCTCCTCCCCCTCTGCTCCATTCCTTCAGGCCGGATGTTGGGTTTACCCAGCGTCAGTGCATAGTTGTTGTGAAGGACAATGGAGGATGGGGATGAACCAGGGGAGGTGGGAGCTGGAGTCCACTCTCCGTAGCAACGCTCTTCTCTCCAGTGGGATTTAGGCCACAGCAGAGCTCTCTCCACCAGGCGACACACCACCACGTCTGTGAAGTAGCCACAGAAATCCTTGATGTCCATCCTGAACAAGATGGAAGAAACAGGAAGAAGCTGAAACACTGAATTTTGTTAGAACAAGTAAAAATAAAGTTATTAATTAAAGGGCAACAAACCAGAACTCTCCAACATCTCTCACTGTGAGACCCAACTTCTCTCTCTCTGCTCGACTCATCTGTTGCCACTCCTCTGACCTGCAGGGTGTGCACAAGACCAAATCACACTCAAAGGCAATAACAAAAAGGAAACTGTGTTTGAACTTCTAAGAAGTTTTCAAAGAATTATAATGACTGGTGCAGATGTAACAGTCAGAGGTTGAGGTAAAGTAAAATCTCTAATGTCAGCTGATTCATTCTGCAGCCTGAAATGTAATGGATATGGGTCAGTAATGGGATTTCAAGCATCTTTACCTCTGACTCCAGGCACCAGTCCAGTCTGAGGTTCCCCACGGGTTCCTCATACGCACCATAAAGATCCTGGACATTCCTCCTGACTTGGAGAACTTGTCCCCCAGCCTCAGTTTCCTCACAGCTGTAATGCCATAAGCATGTCCTCGCACTAGGCCACAGTCCAGCACTGATTCAACAGCTTCCCCCTCTGTTGGCTGACAGAGGTAATACACAAACGCACCTGTAACAAGACTGTAGCTTCAGGGTTGTTGTATTCTTCCAAGACAAGAGTTCTAACCCGTATAGAGCAGGTGATGAGGGCTTTGCCATCGTGAGCTTTGGCTAACGTCTGAAAGAATGCTCTCCTGTGGTCACTGTGAAGGCTGAGAGCCTCACGATCCAGGCTGAGGGACTCTGACACTCCACCCGTGAAGTCAATCAAGGCTTCCGCCGTGTTTCCTCCCTCCAGGGCCTCGTAGCACCCGTTCAGTCTAGAGCGTAGAGAAGGGTGATCCTCAAACTGAATCACTGAGTCTTAGCATAGTGTCTTACCTTAGTCCACACACATGTTCAATGTTGAGTGTATGGGTTTTTATTTTTATATCAAGTGTAACAGGTTCATAGAACATTTTTGCAATTTCATGCTAATGTTAGCTATTTTGTAGCTATTATTGATCTACTGTCAGGCTAATTTCTAAATGTCTCAGTAAGTTGGAAAAAAAATCTTCTGGGCTGATTAAATATCTTTTTCAGCTAAATATAGGGCTGTTCTGTTGGTAATTTGGGTACTTATTAGCATTTTAGCAAACTTTTATTATTTTGAATTGTTTAATGTTATCAGTTTTCATGCTATATTTCAGTTATCGTCCAGTTAAGCCTAAAGGGTTAGCTTAGCCAGTTAGCATCAGTTATCAGTTCACTTATATTTAACTTATCTTTTTCTCTCTTTTTTTTTTTTTTTTTTGCTTTTTGGTGTACTTTTGAGATACTATTGGTCTTATTTTTTATAAATTATTATAATTATATTATAATATAGTTTCACAGTATATTGCTGGCTTATTTATAAATGTCTGGATAACAGTGGAGAATTAGCAAATGTAGCTGAGGTCTGAGATTTAATTTCTTAAGCTGTTTTGGTTTAGAGACCAGCATGAACAAGCATGTTCCACTCACTTGGCGTAGGCCTTCTCCAACAGGGCACTCCAGAACTCTCGAGGAGTAGCTGAGCGACAGAACAGCAGTACACCGTCCTCATTAACCGGCAGACGGTCGTCCACAACAACGTCCACCCAACGACCAAATCTCCAAAATCTAAAATGAAAGATTCCAGCGTATTGGTCGATTCGTTTGGGGTTCCACTCCTGTTCCACATGGTCAGGAATGACCTGAGTGAAGAAGTCGAATAAGAGCAATGAAAAAAGAGCCAAAGATCAATCAAAACATTCAATAAGGTGAAGCGGATGTGAAGGAAAGTTCAACCTTCTTCCACAGAGATGGCTCAGATGCAAGGCAGGAAATAGCAGCCATCATCCAGCAGTTACCCAGACTGCCCTGGTAAAGGTCGCGGGTGCTGATGCCGTCAACAAACAGACGAGGGTCTTTACATATTTCCTTGATCAGTGAGAGAAGAAGTGACTATAATGTATTCATTTTTTTTAAGTCTTTGACCACAGACTGAAAAGGCTATTAAAGAACATTTATGATGGGTTATCAATTAGTGGTAACGTGGTGGCGGTAGTGGGGCTGTAACATGGTGTTTATATGTGGGTGTTTAATGCATCCACGTGTCATGAGCTGTGATACGTGAGTGAGCAGCAGTGAGAAGAGTCACAGTGTTTTATGAGCTGGTCCAGTGTCACTGCACTGCTGAGGAGACAGATCCAGTCTGAGTGGAGCTGTTGATCTCAGTCGGGACAGGGTCGGGTGACACACACACTGGGAAGGCTACACACTCTGTGGTCATAACCTCTTGTATGTAACTCTAATCCTTCTCTCAGTGGATATGGAGTTCATAAAAAAGCACACAAGTGCAAATGGGAGGTCGCCCAGATTGAGACATGACCAGCGAGGACAGCAAAAAGGGAGATGGAGTGGATTTTATGTTGCGTATGTGTGTGTGTCAACTAAAAGAGGCCACAGACGTCACAGAATCATCCAGTTCAGTGTTGCTAAGGGCTGATGAAAACCAGAGAGGAGCCACAGAATCATGACACCATTAACTCTCACTCTGCTCCAGGCTGAATCAGCATTTCTGAAGTCTCTGCCTTAACCCCAGTCCCATTCCACTGACCACTGACCACTGACCACTGACCACTGACCACTGACCACAGAAATATATAATCTATATTTTTGAACGGGTATGTCCGTGGGCATACTGCATTTTTAAAATTTCCATACATGCGTAAAATCCAATAAATGAAAACACACCTTAAATACACAGTCTATATACTGTATATGTATATATATTATTTGATTAGTTTTCAGCTGAATGCAAAATATTACTGTTGACGTCAGTTTGATATAAAACATAGTTTTACCAAATATAATGGTAGTTTATACTCCACGTCTGCAACAGAGTTTGATCATTTTATTAGGTATATTTTAATTGAGTCTTTTGCCATTACATTTGCTTAACTATGTTTGGAGTAGATGTAGTAGTATTCTGGAGACTTTGCTTCACAGATACTGAACTGTGTGGATCTGATAGCATCAGGCTCTGGTGGTTCTTTTTTTTCTTTTGTATATCTATGATGTGCAGTACTTCTTGATTCAGCACTTGCTAACAGAAGTTCTGGTAAATACTGTGAATTTATAGTCATGTACAAGATGATATAAGATTTTTGAAAAAAATAAAAATGTGTCTATAAAGCCCCGGTCATCAGTCTCTACTCTGACAGGCAGTGGGTGGACTGTAAATAACACGACCTTGGGTGTTCTTGTATTTATCTCACCATTAAAGGCCACACAGATAGATGTGGCTACAATATGTGCTAAAAACATCTGGGCTATTTAAACTACTGCTTCTCTGCTGCTCTTCCTAAACTCACGACTGCATATAAATACACACACACACACACACACATACAATACACATGTCCATCAGCGTGGGTCCTCCTCCTCCCCCCACTGTTGCACTGCTGACTTGTCCTGGAGGAGCTTAAATTAACCTAATTGAATGGAAATGTAACAAACTGAGAAGGAGACTGAATTTAGATGTGTTTAAAATAAACCCTGTTGTACTAGATTAGAGCGGAGTGATGCAGGACAGTGTCCAGACAATTTAGTTTGCTTTATATAATGTTGTCATGTTTGGGTCAATACCTTTTTGAACTAAATGTCAGCTAACTTCAACTGTTACTGTGGTTACCTACAGTTTTCTGGGTGTTCGACAGCATTTCCCCTATTTTGTATCTATTCCTCATGATTTTCTTTTAGTTTAGCTACTGTATATTTATTTAGATTTTATATATTACAGGGCTAACTTTTATTTTTTACCTTGCAAAAAAGCTGGTCCTGGATAACTTTTTAAAATTATTTGTATTATTTATTATTTTCTCCTCCATTTTGTAGCTAACTGTTACCTATCCATTCTTTAGGTAATATCAGCTGTATATTAACATTGACTTTAACTCTTTTATTTTTTTGCTTTGTCCAAGCTACATCTTAGCTTTCAATTGTAAACCAACTTGATAAATAAATAAATAAATAAAACGACATTTGTCAACAGCTTTGCGCTTCAGCATGTTAGTGTTTTTAGATACCACAGAAGCTTTCTTGATCTATTTTATTGTACTAACCTGCTGCAGAAATTAAAGTTGTTTTCAGGCAGTTTTAGACATTTTCCTGTCTGGTCCTAGTACTCTGTCCTCCCCTGTTACACACACTCACCCTGGGTCTCTTCCAGGCCAGCCCAGACGGCAGCTCCCTTTTGTAAAACAGCGACTGGGCCGTGGTGGGGAAGAGGGGGTCTTTAAAGAGAGCCCCTCGTCGCCGACAAGCTCGCCTCAGCTTGTGAAAGCTCTGACCCTGGAACTGAGTCATTCTCTCAGGCATTTTAGTCAAAGCTGAAAAAGCCTGGGAAAGGAAGGGAAATACAAGAAGAAGTTATTATGATTTATTATGAGAAATGTGATTTGTCCTTCCAGTCTGTTCTTCATAAATCTCACAGGCTGTCCGACCTCTGGGAAAGTGTTTGAGCAAAAATGAAAACTAAGGAAGGCTTTTAAAAATATTTTTGAATTTTTTTTAGTGCATTCTTCCATCAAATTTGTGATATTTACAGCTTTTTCTCTGCTCTCTGTAGTTTTCCTGCAGCTAATTTAATACATTCTTTCTGGATGTCAGGTTTTCAAACAATACAGAGAGAGAATTTATATTTTTCCCAGATTTCAGAGAAAACCTAATTTCCACCACAGTGTGTGTTTGTGTGTGTTATGGAGAAGGGTTAGTCTGAGGACTGCAGTAAGTAAGTCATCAGTGATATGAACTACTACTAAAGGGAAATGTTATGTATAGTCTTTATCATGTCTACATATTCTTTTAAAAAGCCATTAATCTGGTTAAACAGCTGCACAGGGAAGCCAAAACACTTTACCTTTGAGTCGGATTACAGCTTTATCCTCTTGCTTTTCGACTATTCCCTGAACTCCGGCAGTAGATCCAAATTCATGTCCTCCTTGGATCACGTAGGAAATCCTTCAGGGAATCCTCATTTCTTTTTAAAGACATCCACACAGCCTGTGTTGTGATAAATAGGCAGCACGTGTTCCTTCACTTCTTCTGGCTCAGAGTCAGCTGTTAGAAGCTGAAGTTGGCCGAGTGAGTCTGCAGCAATGTTTCCTTTTTTTCCGTCTTCCTTCCTTGGATTCCGTTGGGAATGTTGGAATCATCTCCGGCAGGTGTTCATGTAAAGACTCAGTCCAAAGAACCTGGAGAGAAACAGAAAGGTTGAAGGAAATTATTTATTTTAATTCAGCCAGTTCTGTGATGCTGCAGGACAAAGTCACGGTGTGATGTGAGCCCTGGGAAGTTCCCCAACAACCGTGTGTGTGTGTGTGTGTGTGCGTGTGTGTGTGTGTGTGTGTGTGTGTGTGCACAGAACCCTTACATAAACAGGTGGAGGATAAGATGGCCGCAGTAACTGTATCCACTTATACACAGACAAAAGATAGACAGTCACCAAGACAAAGACAGGTCACATAACACACACACACAGACACACACAAACACACACACACACAAACACAAACACACACACTGCAGTAGCAGTGGAAACCCTGTAACTGACACTATATCCTCTGACACCTGTGAGCTAAGAGCTCTACTGCAACATCAACTAATGTGTTTCCCAGGTGTGTGTGTTCGCGCGCATGTGTTAAAAAGCTAACTTTGTTAACATAAAAACAAAATTGTTGTATCATTTAAAATATTTCTATTCCCCAAGAATTGTATTTATTCTTGAATAGTTGGCTGTCGTTCTATTTTAGCTAAGGTTTGGTGACTTTAATTACTACTAAATTAGTTAAGAACATATCTCCACTATTCATGTTCAATTTCTGTTTTGTTTAACCTAGATTTTGCATTTTTTAGCTGAAAAACTAAACTTGAAGTTGATTATTTTTGTCTTTTAGTTAATTGTTGAATTTATGAAATATCGTATTTAATTTTTGAATACATTTGAATTTGCTATCACTACTGTATATGGTGTTTGTTTTTTTGTTATTTTTAAATCATTTTTGTATCTGTGTATTTGTGTGTGTGTGTGTGTGTACTTAACTGCAGTCCTCCCGTTGGTTAATAAGACCACTCTCCTCCTCTTATATCAACACAAATCTCCTCTCATTTGTACATGGCTACCTCCTGCCCTCTTCTCCTTCTCCGTCCTATCTCTGCACTCTCCTGTCCTCCTCTTTCTCCTCTCACTGAGGGACGGTCCGACAGTGTCTGTTTGTGGTCGCTGCTGACTCTGTCTCCTCTGTCACCTGAGAAACGAGGAGAAAGGTGACTCCTGTGTTAACCACTTCACTGCCATTGGCGTTGCTGTGTACACAAAGCAATGCACTAACATATATTATAGACAGGAGAAAGATAAATCTGAGTCATCAGACAAAATACAATTAAATGATGTGTGTTGAAACAATAACAGAAGTCATTTTTTTTAAAACCTGCAGTAGTAAAGCAAAGTGAATATTTGTTTTTGTTTTTACATTTACAGTTGTATAAAAATATACTGAATATTGGACGTAAAGTATTTTAAAATGTTCTAAAATGTTCTTTTTGACTAATGTTTGGGATGTTTAGTTTTTTGCTACAATTTTCAATGTTGATAAAATGATTTGGCTTCATATTGGGCTTTTGTTTTTTAAATTATTAACATCTTTTGACATATATATCTATGGTTAATAAAAAGCAATGTATAGCTAATTTTAGTATTTCCTGGCTAGTTTTATATAACTTTTTGCATGTTTTGCACTAACCGAAAAGGGACTTTTATTTAACCCAAATATTAAGCTCTTACTGCTGATACAGACTACTGTTTTAATTGGTGCTTGGATGTTTGGAAGGTGAAAACGTAAAAATCAGAAAAACCACAAAAACTTGGTCGAGTTCGACTTTTCTTCAATCGACATTTTTACCTGACATCCAAGAATCAGGCTGCGATTGCGCACGCGCAGCAGTGCGTCACTCTTAGGATGCATATGTGTCCTCTGTTGCGTATTTTTTCTTAAATCGCTGCTTTTGTTATGGTTTTTAAAGCAAACCGACGCAATGAATGTTAATAATCTGTTTCTGTGTTTAATTCTCGGTTTTGTCGCAGCGAGTGAAGACGAGAGACTGCCGAACAAATGCGAAGGTAGGAAGGAGTGAAATGTGTCAAGTTGTACTTTTTCACCGAGGAATTTAAAAAGTGAATGTTTCTTTATTGTTGATATTATGATTCTTATAAATATATATATCCGTCAGTGTGTAAGTTTCTGACAGTCGAGCTGCAGGATGCTCTGGAGAAGACCGGCCGCTCCAAAGAAGTTTTAGAAGTGGGAGAAGTCCTGGACACGGGAAAAAGGAAGAAGAAAATTAAATACAACACATCGTAAGTATTAGTGAAAAATAAAATAAAGACATTAAATATTGAAAGTAATTATGAGTCAGCAACGGAACTGACATTTGAGCATGGCACATATTTTACTAAGAACGTTTCAAATAATTTATTTTTTTATTTTTCAAAATAAAAGACCAGAGACGTTCAATAGGCAGTGGTCACTCGTCAGATTCTTTGCTTCACGCAGAAACATTTAAATTTAAATAGAGCATTTGAATAAACATTTAAGTACAAGATGGCTCTGAACTCCAGGCCGAAACGGAAAGTTCTAAAAACCTTATTTCTAACAAACTTCGATTTTATACTTTTTCATAGTCATGTCATACAGAAGCAGTTTTTTTTACATGTTTTTAAAACACAAAATTTCTCCTGACTCCACAGATTTTTCTTTAAAAATATCAATATTCTGTAATGATTCCAGGGAAACTCGTCTGACTGAGGCCATTGACAACATCTGTGAGCGCATCCTGCAGTACAGTGTTCACGCAGAGAGGCCTGGCAGCCTTCGATATGCCAAGGTAATGTTCTTTTGCTTTACAAGATCCGCTTTAAAAGTTATGCATTAAAGTAAGAGCTGCGTATTTGTTTTGAATTTTACTAGGGCGCCAGTCAGACCATGACAACTCTGAAGAACCTGGTCCACAAAGGAGTCAAGGTGGACCTGGGTCTGCCCTTTGAACTCTGGGACGAGCCTTCAGCAGAAGTGTCGGACATGAAAAAGCAGGTAGACAGTTTTGATCCAAAAACTAACCCATGTAAGGCCTCGAGACGTTATGTGATGGTTTGTCTGTTTGGACAGTGTGAGACGATGCTGGAAGAGTACGAGGAGGTGGTGGAGGACTGGTACTTCCATCACCAGGACCAGAGGCTGGAGAACTTTCTTTGTGAGCACCACATACTTAAAGCATCGGAACAAGGTAGTAGAAAAAAAAAATGCTATCAAATAAAATAGTGGTGACTGGTCGGTACTTCTACAGTACTTTTCTAGCCCTTAGAACATCTACAACAAAGCACTTTCATTGACTAGTTGAATAAGCCAAGTCACAACACATTGAAACACGTTTTGAGATTAAAATAACAGGAAAGTCTGCAGAAATATTTAACATGTCATGACATCACATATATGTTATAAAAAAGGGTGTAAGAACTTAACGACATGTTTGAATTGAAAATTAAGTTATTGTTGTTTTAAATTATTTCATAAAGTCGTGGTCACTTATTCCAACTTAAATCATCATCCTAAACTACAAGGTTGTGATTAAAATAAAAATCAAAAAATAAACAAAGAAGCAATTGTAAACATCTTGAATTTAACCTTGTTAAAATCTAAAACACGTCCGCCCTGTGTACCTGTGGTTACAAAGATTAAAAACAACTTTTAATCATCTGCTTTTCCAGTGAAAGACTCTCTCTTCTGTAGAGACCAAACCTCTTACTCAGTAGTATTTTCCTCTCTCTCTCTCTCTCTCTCTCTCTCTCTCTCTCTCAGAATGTCTAAAGGAGGTGTGGAAGGGAGACATGGGAAACAAGGGAGGAGCTGAGGAGGCGTCGAACAAGAGTGTGGAAGAGAAAGAAGAAGGCACAAAAACTCATGACGGATCAGAGCTTTGAAGAAATGAGAGAAAAAAAACAACTTCACATTTTATCTGTAAAACAAATACAAAGAGAAAATGTGACTTGATTTATTGATATTTTCAGTTTTATTAGTTTTTTTTAGGTTTTTTTAAGTTTGGAATTATGTGAACCTGAAGCCGTTACTGTTACCACATTTGAAAACAGTTTACATTTGGAGTTACATCAGTGTATGAAGAAGCTTTATGTAATAAATGACGTTATTTTTTATAATCTGTTGCACCTTTAGAAAACTTAACTCTTGTAACACTAGGGTTTGAAATCCAACTGTTAAATCTTGTGAAAATACCAATACATTTCTTCATGCGTAAAGAGTCTTTGGTACACTTTCTCGTGCAGTTTTGAATGCAGTATGTACAGGTTTCTGAATGAATAAAGTTGTTTTGTTTTTTTAATAACTTTACTCATGTGTTAGAAGATGTCAAGCTAAATTTTTTTTTTAAGTACAGATTTATTCCAAACAAAAATGTTTTCCTGTATTTGCAAACATGTGTGACTGAACGGAACAAACAAACCGAACACTGAACGACAACAGCAGTGCATTGTGGTTAAATGTCAGAGGATAATTTTGTATTGGACGTTGACATTTGCTAAGGATTTCATCTCAGACTAATATAAACACGTTTGCTAAGAACAGCGCCATCAAGTGGCTAATTCCGTTACATCCACTCTTTTCACATCAACTTCACTAAAATGAACTGTTGATTAATTCATAATGAACTCACGGAGGTGGTTATAGACGTGTTTACAACATTTAGAAATGAAAAAAAACACAAAGTACTATTTATTTCAGTATAAAATATTTGGTCTGAAGTCGTGCTTGGGTGTTATTGATCGGTGGGTACATTTTGGAAAGCGTTAGCTCTGTGTCTCCTCAGGAGGTGGGGGAACTTCATCTGGGAATCACTGTTCCCCAAGTGTTCACAAGTTATACATTATTGATTAGGATCAATGGATTTGGAAATGATGATTAAATTATACAAAATTACATAAAACATTCTGTGAATTTCAAAAAACATCTGCAGGTAATTATGATAGTAGCGTCGTCCAACAAAAGCACAGCACACCATAAGATGGGTTCGTGTTTGAACGACTCACCAACGTCGTCATATTTGTTGTCTTCCCCAGACTTAATCAGTCGACAATGGCTACTGGAATCCTCGTGATTATTGATAATGATGACGATTATGACTAGAACAACGTAAACAACTTGGATGGCTGGCTAATACACACAAATCCACTCACTTCCTGTGTCTGTAATTGAAGAATCTGATGCAGCTGTTTTACTGGCTTAACACGAAACAGACCCATCTTTCTTTATGTACGACAGAAATCTGCTCCAGGTTTCAGGGCCACAAACAATCTGACTAACGCCGTGGGTCTGGTACAATTCCCCAAAAAATATATTTATGTTTGACAATACAACCAAATAAGCTATCTAAGCACAGTAGCAATTTTAACTACTGGCCACCAGAGGCCAGTGACACACAAGATAATATACATTCAACAGTATTTAGTGTTTTTTTATATATATATTTATTAAGACGTTTAGACGTGGATATCTCGACAGAACGTGCTTACGTCAAATTTTCCTTCACCTTTTGTTAAAAATGTGTACACGTCATTATTTTAGTGGCCAATACCCGCTGTGTTTCAACGGAAATGCTTCAGTCTACAAGGTATTACTTTCAACAGCTTTTGGGGACAAAATGATGATGATGATGATGATGATGATGATGATGATTATTATTATTATTATTATTATTATTATTATTATTAATAGTTTCTTAACATGTCTATTATTATTTACAAAAAACAAAAAAGGACATTTTATTGAATCTATAAATACACATTTTCGAGTTGTGTTTAAAAGTAAAAAGTACATTAAAAAATCTTAGAACTGTATCTTAGAACCATGAAAGAACTATTATCAGGAGGACTTAGAAAATGTTAACGATCGGTCTATAAAATCAGTCTGTAAATTGAAGACCAATCCCCAGACACAAAACTATTTTTACCACTTTTTCTTTTCTAAATAAAGTGTTCATTTATTTATTCCTTGTGTTTTTAACACTGTAATGTTTTTTTACCGTATCACATTTATTTATTTAAACTTTTAAACAGTGTTGACTTTTATTCTTGTGTTCTAGATATATTTAGATGCCTCAAAAAGCTTCAAAACTAAATCCTGCCAGCTTGAATTCTTTTAAAGAATTGTTTTGGAAAGTCTACTGCATGAAATATATTTCCTTTAGTTTGAATAATTTTGACCCTGACTGTAACTTTCGTTGGTCTGGTTTATCTGCACTCATAAACTTTCTCTCTTCTTTTTTGTTTATGGTCACGCTTTAAAAAGTTTAGGAAAGCACTGATTTATTGGACGGTGTAGAGACAGAGGTCGTACATGTGGAAACACATGGCTATTCTTGGCTCAAGTGTCCCACCTTTGCAGATGTCTTCACTTAAATGACATAAATTTGTTTGGACACATTTTTGTCCTTATTTAAGGCAGTTTTTTAGCGTCCTCTCAGCGTGTGATTCATCTGAGCGATTATCTTCTGCTGTTTCATGTGAGTGAAAACTCCGCTCTGGAATCTGCTGTGGTTTTTCTCCATTGTTTCAGTATAAATTCACTGTTTACTGGTGATTTTTATTCTAATGTGCTACAGGAGGATCGTCTGCTCCTCATCTCCATGCAGCACTTGTCAGCACTGGTGCCAAGAGGAACAGTGAGTGTAGCATAGAAAAACAAAAACACTGCATTTTTATTCACGAAGACCTGGAGTATTTTCCTTGCTTCTATTATGCTGTTGTTGGATTTTTTGTTTTGTTTTTCTTAGTTTATTTCGCCAAAAAGTTCAGTCAACAGCCTCATTGCATCAAAACCCTTCATGTGGTTACCGTCACTAAACGGCATTGTTTTGTTTTTTTGAGGCAAATTTTTGTTCAGTTTTTCCAGACGTGACCCTTCAGGTCAATGAAAGAAAGACAAATGTTTTCTTTTTCAATTCAAATCAAATCTCCGTGTCTTTCCACTGTAAACACAAAAATCAGAGGAAACGTGATCTCCATGAATATCTGATCAGTGCTGTTGCTCTGCTCCAGTGAACTCATTCTGTTTGGTTTTAGAAGGACCGTGTAAAATATAAAACATAAATCTAAAAAAAAAAAAAGTATTTTTGGCAGGTCACAATTAAAAAAAGAAAACATTAATACCATATAGTGAAAACTGTACCAAAGGTCACACAGTGAGTAGAATGACAAACTAAAACAACTTTTAACAGAATTCTTTCTGCTGTGAAGTAGGGTGTACACTGTAATGTGAATGAAAAACGACTAAATGTTAGCTTGAAAATTGCCAAGTATTAGCCCGAAAAGTAAAAAAAAATCAATAGAAGCATATGCAAAGGAAAGCCAAAAAAACAAATTAGCTAAAATTGTTACATTTAATAACAATGACAACATTGTTCTTAGTGTAAAACAAATTAGCAAAAATTGTTACATTTAGTAACAATGACAACATTGTTCTTAGTGTATTTTTGTATCTTAAAGTTCCCCCAAATAACTAAAATGTACCAAAATAGCTAATGTGCCAAATAATTAATAACTCAAAGAAGCTGAAAGCTCAACAACAACGTAGAAAGAACATGTGAGGTGAGTTGAAGTAGCTAAAAGCTAACACAAATGTATAGTGGAGGCTCATAGCCTAAAAAGAATATAGAAACAATGGCCAAGTGTATTCGATACAATGGCTAAAGGTTAGTGGAGAAATAGTTGAAGTAGAAAAGACATTTGCCAGGACAAATACATTCTAGAAATGATCTGTTTGTTTTTTTTCAAACTTATTTCACAGGAGCAAAGGCTGAGCCTTTATGTGAATGAAATATTTTTCTAACCAGACAAAAAGTTATAAATAAACTTATCAAAGCAGTTAAGGCCATGAACAGTCCGTCGAACTGCCAGAGTTGGGCCCATGGGCCAGATCTTGGACATACCTGCAACAACAAGTAGAAATGTAGAAATGATTTTTCTTTTTTAAGAAATCTAACGGTTATACATCGACATTAATTTTAGTTCTTATGGTGCTATAAATATTTCCATTTTTCAGATTCTAATGCCAGTATCTGATAAGCCCTGTGCCATATTGTAACACTTTAAAGGTGTAAGTACGGCTCATCCATCAAACCTACGCCTACGTGTTGTGAAATCTGCTCTTATTCCGTCACGGTGGCTTAATGTTGACTTTTATAATCACACCTCGCTGCTATTTTCTTCTGATTATGATGTGCGTCTGAGCACGTTCCTGGCTGCAGGGCCCTCAGACTTTGGCAGCGCCGCACACCTGTCAGGGACCACCTGTTGAGTTTCATTAAACCAACACATTCTTATCTCATCTCAGCTCTGGCTCTCTGTTATCGATTAGCATTCGCGAGCAGGAAAAAGCTCGTGTCTGTGTTTTCATACAATATGGAAGCGTAAACGTGCCATTTCTCCCCTCAATTTTCTTTATTGCGTTTGTGCAGCGTCCAAGGATAGCATTTCCTTAGTGCACACACACACACACACACAAATAGACACACACAGAGCACACCTGGGGAAACATTCCTCGAGGGAAGTCATCAATCAGTTTTATGGCTTTCTCTGGGAAAGTTCCCTCCTTTCCAATCAAGCATCTTCCCTCTCTCTCTCTCTCTCTCTCTCTCTCTGCTTCATATTTCCATCTGTATCAGTTCTGCCTCACATCTGAGAACAATCCAGCACGCCCAATTAACTTCAACCATTATTCCTATTCCAGAGAGGCGTAATTGGAGCAAACTGCAGGGTGAGATCTCAGCCTGGACGGACGCTCCAAGACGAGGCTACTGCAACTGGCTTCTCTCTCCCCTCGTCTTCACTTTGGCTGCCAGTGCCAATAAACCTGAGCTGGAAGAAAAGACACGGCACGGAGAGAGGCTCCGTAACAAGCCCTGAAATGTAGCGTTGAGATTTGAGGTTTTAACTCATAACAGAACGAGTGTGGAGTTAGTTGGTGACCCACGACACCCACCACAGGACAGTGGTGGACGTAAAAACACACTTCTTTTCCACAAACACCACAACAAGGTGACATTTAGCAGTATCTGGGATTTGTGTGTAACTTTTTTATGTGATTTGTTCCATTTTTGTTCAACACAAACACCCAAATGTAATTCCAGCTTCAGCCTTTTCTGAAAATGTTAGCTGATTCTGAGAACCTTTTGTTATTTTATGTCTGGTATTAATTTCCCTCTATCCAGTCCATGGGACAAGGATTAGCTACCTGTGAGCTAATGTTAGCATCTCTGGCTACCTTTTCAATACTCTTTCGGGTTAGCACCATATACTGTATGTTTCAGGCTTTTTGTGGTTTATGTCAAGTGTAATTCTATTTCCTGCCTCTTTTATTTATTTTGCTAACATTAAGACATATATAGTATGTGATTGGAAAAGCCTTGCTCTGGCTGCTTTAAGCCACTGTGGCTAACCTTAAGCTACAGCATGTCTGGCTGATCTTTGGTCATCTATGTATATGGTATACCAACATCTGACATTTATCAGTCATCACAGATCATGTTTAAGGTGGACAGTGTGGGTTATTACGTCTGAAGTGGATTAGACCAGAGCAGCGTGGGGGTCGCCCAGATGGGGGACGGATGACGAGGTGTCCCAGTGATCATCCATTGAAATAATTCATAAAACATGAACACAGACTTTGAACATTCTGACTTATGTGAATGAGGGACAACTTCTCAGCTGAGAAAACTGCACAAAGACACCTGGACAGTCCACCGGTGTCTTCGGTCATGTGACACAGTCTGGCAGAGGTGAGCCGTGCGTCAGGCAGGATATGACTGCAGATCCCTCAGCTTCTCTCATGAGAGGAGACACCTCCCAGCTGGTCCTCTTACTTCACCTCCTCCTCTTCCACGTCTTCCTCCTCCTCCTCCTCCTTCTCCTACAGTCTTCCCCTGCGTGTTGCCCCCTCTCGGTAGGTTTGGAGACGCTTGATCTCCGGACACTTGCCGCGCTTCTCTCCATGACCAGGAGGCTCCAGAGGAAGCAGGAGGAGCAGAGGAGTCACTGGGACGCACATGGTGAGGATTTTGACACGAACGTTATTCTTGATTTTTCAAAATAAAACATTAACTGGAGTTAGAAGTTGCCCGGACTAATGCGGAGGTGGAACGGTTTCCTCTTTACGCGCCGTGCGTAAAGAGACGCAGCGATTGGACGACAAACTTACGGTCTTCTCTTGTTTTTCTTGTCGAAGGCAGGAAAAAGGAGGATAATTTATTGAAAATATAACTTGCAGTCGTTGCCCAACTTTGTCAAGTGGTGACGACATTGGGAAGTGAGGTCAGTTTGATGGAATAAATGAAAAAAAAAAAAAAAAAAACCGAGAAACGAGGCTGAAGTGTTGACGTCAGTATCATTTTAAATATAAAGATACATTTGTTAAGGTTGATTGCGTTAAGGCGTGTACTACGGTAATTATACAAATAACATACATGTGTAACTGCTGTTTGTTTAGTACGATAAAGGATTTGTACCACTTAAATATTATTAAAGCTTTTCTTCAAAACAAATAAATAAAATTACATTTAAAGTGGCATTTTCTCTTTTATCTAAAATAATTCAATAAAATCAATACTAGAATCAAAGTAGGAATATCGTATTTTTCTTTTTACGATTAATTCACTACATACTTCGTAATTAAGGGAGATTAATATGAACAGGACTTTCTGTCGGATTTTAAATGGCCTGAGGTTAAACATCATGATAATGTTTGTTGTTCATATGGAACTCGTCAGATTTTGGACTTTTTTGGAAATTAATATTATTCCTTAGGAATGAATTAGAATTCAGAAATCAAAATAACAAAGTGGGGGTGTCTTTTTCCTTTCCTTTAACTCCTAAATTAAAGTCATTTTGTCTATGAGGAGTGAGAAAAAGAAGTTATTTAGTTAGTAACTTTAAAAAACACTAAGCCCCCAAAAATCATTTGATTTAAAATTTGCAACTGAGAAAAAAAAGTCAGAACTCACTTTCTTTTCAGAATCTTGAGATTACTGTGGAATTTTAATATTTAAAAAATGTCTGATGGAAGACCTTTGAAAATAAATGAAAAAATCAATTTTGAACCTACAGTAAGTGCAGCAACTGAAGACATACATACATACATTTAATAAATTATTATATTTATTTATTTATTCTTTTTACTTTTTTGTTTTCTCGTGGGTCCTTTTATCATCACAATTGGGATTTTTTAGAAAGACATTTTAAAATGTTGGATTTTAAATGGATATTTTTAAACTTTTAATATAAATTATATATATGTATAAAAGATTGTAATACTTCAAAAAGAACGGAGAACAGGAAAGAAAACCATGTGACTGTAATTGATAAACCCTTAGATTAAGGTGTTTTTCTAACCAACAACTCAACCTCTACTGTTATCTTTACTTCAAGCCATATTGTTTATAAATCTCTACATAAAGTACTCTAACCTACAGATACCACATGTAGTAATTACACTTGGTGTTATTATTACAAATTATGAATCAGAGATTACAAGAAGCCTGTCAGTCAGACGGGGAAAATGACAAATGTTCAGTAAAAACCTCATTTATCAGCAGAACACAGCAACAACATCAGGCTCATTGATTCAGATTAGCCTGATTTATTTCCCACTCCACACGAAAACACATGTGAGTGATTACGATGCTGAAGTCAGCTCATAATTACACTCATGCTGTTTGATCCCACCGTGTGATAGATAGGAAAGCTCCCACTGTAAATATTATTCTTTCTCTCTCTCTGTAGCCCCGGGCTGGGGGTAATTCACTGCAGCCCAAAGAGGGCAATTAGCCGAGCAGAGTGGCTGAAAATGGGGCTTCGCTCTGAGATGCTGCCAAAGTCATCAGTTCAAAAAAAAAAAAGAGTCAACCTTTAAATGTAAAAAAAAAAGAAAGAAAGAAAAAATGCAAAACGGCCCGTGATGGTAGAGAGTGGAGAAATCTGTCACTTCACTTTTCAACTTTTTACCTTTTATTTGAGTTGTTTGGTTTTAGGGCATGACAAAAAGTCTCCTGTCAAAAGTCTTTTGAGAAGTCTTACGTTACAAGTATCTTCAGTCCTTAACAGTACAGTAAAAAAGTATTTTGACAAAAAACATTTTTCAATGACTTTGTCAAAAGTCTCCATAGAAAGTCTTATGTGGAGTGTATAATGTAAATGGTCTCAAGTCAAAAGTCAAAAGTTTCCGATGCAAAAGTCTTGTGTTAAAAGACGAGGTTTAAAATTGTTTTGAAAAGTCTGATGCCGTTAGCTTTGTGTGGCTTATGTCAAAAGTCTCCTGTGTCACGCACACTCCTGTGGTAGGTCTTGTGTGAACAGTCAAGTCTCAGAAGTTTGGTGTCAAAAGTCCCTCATTAAATGTCTAATGCCAAACATTTTATGTTTAGTCTTTAAATTTTATATCTCTGTTTCCTTTCCCTGAATGTCAACGTTGATGTTATTTTGGCTAACTGGCTTAGTTGTTTTGTTGTGTTTAGTTGTATACCGTGTACATAATTTTCTAATATTTAGCTGTAGTATATTATTGGTAGAAATGTTGACCATATGAGTCTATTTTTTAGCAAACTTTAAACTATATTGGTTTTATGCACCTCTCAGTTATCACTTAGCAGTGAACAGGTATAAAGGTCTTTTAGCCAAAGGTTCTGGCTTGTTCTTGTCCACCTGTTTTCACTGTATTCTGCTTTTAATGTTGCTAACCGTTAGCTAGTTTTTGCTGAATTGTTTCCATTATTAGGCATACTGTGGTTTAACAACAGTCACATCAGTTTGTGTTTTCTGTAGCACTGGCTTTAGGAGCCTGGTGAGCGCCCCCTAGAGTTTGCTGCAGTGAGCTTTTGCAGTTGAGTATATTTGAAGACAAGTTTTATAGTGTTTTTTAACAAAGAAATATACAATCTATAAGGTGAAGTGTTTTTGAGAAGTCTGTTAAAACTGTGCAGCTTGGAGTGGATCTACCACCAGTGGACCTAAAACCATGTGTTGTGCAGTAAATACATGTGTTGAAATGCAGCGGGTTTGTCTGAACGGCTCAGTGTCAACGCAGCTGAAGTTTATTAATGAAAGACAAAGCACTGAATGTCATTAGAACAGACTCTGTCGCTTGGTGTTTTGTTCTAATTTTACTCGTATTAGTCATAACTAACAGATGACAACTTCTTTAATTGTTACCGGAGAAGTTTCGGGGGGTGGCAGAGGGGTATTTAGTGACACAGGCTTGTGTGTGAATTTAATTACAGCCTCACTCACAATCTCCAGGCCTGATTTTTATTTCCATCCTGCCTGAGGTTCGTCCTTTTGGCTTCACTGCAACATCGGCCCTGCATCACAATGATTTCATTTCCATCTGTTTCTCAATATCACCACGCTGCTGCTGCTGCTGCTGCTGGTGCTGCTGCTGTTGTTGTTGCTTCTTTCTCCGTTTGCGCTGCCACCGAC
>NC_024307.1:24166482-24168717 GCF_000523025.1 Cynoglossus semilaevis | reverse complement strand
AGGGCCCGCGCTCAACCTCCTTCTGCTGCCAACTTGTGTGAGGCTATAAAAGGGGAGGCAGCCGGGGTTCGACAGGAAACTTAAATATCAAGTGGGTGACATGTGTTTTGGTATTCATAAATGAAATAAGCAGGACTGGACTCTTGGGTCAGGGCAGAGTTAACTCTAGAGTCCCCTCCCCTGAAGGACAGGGGCCTCTTTAGCCAGAGATACGAGCGGCGATAATCCGCTTTGTACTGCCTGACGCTTCCACCTCCTGCCGGTCGGCCTCCACTAAAATTAGATTATTACACCTAAAACGGAGCTCCTGGAATCTGCTCCGTGTGCAATCACACACACACACATGCGTTGCGACTGGCGGAAAGGCGTTTTGGAAATACAGGCCACATACTTAGCCTCTGTCTGTCTCTCCCTCTTGTCAGCCAGTGTTGTATTTCTGAGGCTGAGGACAATTGCAAATTAACAAAGGTGTCAGTGTTGTAACATGTGCCAACAGGTGTCTGCTGCAAAAACAAGGGCTAACAGAGCCCAAATAACTGATCAGCTTCATGCTGCTCTTCTGTCCTGCAGTGAAGGATCATGGGAAGTTTACCTGGTGCCCATTAGCTTGCCATAAACGTCAAGTTGGTTTAAATCAGAGTCTTTTGCTGCAGAGCCCAATCTCACTCTGAAACCTGTCTGTGTCTGTGTCTGTGTCTGTGTCTGTGTCCGTGTCTTGCTGCGTTCATGGCTGGACGAAGCTGCTGCCCATGACGAGGAATGTTAAAATGTGTGAGAGGGGCCAAATCCAGCTCATCTGCTCACCAGAACAGTCCCAGACCCATGACAGGCCCACGGCTGCAAAGTGTGAACCGAGCAGAGCGAGTTCACAGGTACAAAATAGACAGGGAAAAAAGTTGGGGGTTTTTTTTTGTTTGTTTTTGTAGCAACTATAATTAAAATGACAGCAGTTTGGTGACAGAGTAAAACAGTGACCAGGGACTGGACAACAATCGTAAACATCTTGAAAAGTTGAAATATTCTACAGTTTATTCTTAGTGTCTTAACGCAAACGTTTTGGATTTTTATTATTCAAGAAATGAATAAAACCTGGTTGAAAAGCTAGAAAACTAATGCAAGTACAAGTAGCAATATTCCATGTTGTTTGGTTGATTTCGAGGTGATACAGATATTAAATCTAGCTTAGGTTCATTATTTGTTCAGAAAAATTTAGAATTAATTAAATTAAATTGAGTTTTAAGATTCAATAATTAATTTTGCATATTTCCTTGGACATTTTTTATTCATGAGTTGTGAGTTCTTTCCTGGCTTTCATTTTACTGTTACTTTTACAGTTACTTTCTCCATTTAGGGCTATGTCGTGGCTAACTGTCGTTACACCTAACTTTTCGGGCTATGTTGTGGCTAACTGTCGTTACACCTAACTTTATTTGTATTTAGCTCATGATTAATTTTCGTATATATTTACTTAATATTTATGCTGTTTTGTTTCCCTTGTTTTTAATCATCTTCACTGACTCTGCTTTTTTATCTTTTTGATATATCTTATTAAACTAGATAGATAACTGAGCAGATTGCAGTCTAATCTTAGTTATTTTTTAGCACATTTAAATCACTCTGAAGCTATTTTTCTATCGTTGTATCCAAAGCTACTGTACATGTTAGCCAAAATATATCTACAGAATTTTATTAATGTGTAGCTTGGTTTTTTTTAAATTAATTTTGTGTGACTAACTTTAGTGTTTTTTGTGATAAAACCTGGCTTAATAAAGTAAAATGTTTTATTTGAATTAAGGCCTAATACATTTTTGTGTGTTTTAGACACTGACATGCATTGGAATTAAAAGTGTATACATTTTCCTTGCATTATTTTCAGTGTTATTATCTAAAATAAATGGGTTAATTTGTAGTCATTTGTACCTCTGTAGGAAACTCGGTGATAGTTTTAACTATCACAGAAGGAGCCGTTGGCCTTTGGGTATTTATATGTCATGAAAAAGTTTGGACACCTGCTGTGAGACACTAAATTACAGTAAAAGACAGTACTTGTTACAAATACCTAGAATCAAACATCATAAACGCTGTCATTTTCTTCCCCTCCTGACATTTATCACTTCTAATCCTCCAGCTTCGCCAGACGCTTTAATTGTATTTAATTGCGCTTTGCTAAAGTGAAGAATGAGTGAAGGTTTATCTTAGAAAATGAATACAGAGCTCCTCCAGCTTGAACATGAG
>NC_024307.1:24160531-24166444 GCF_000523025.1 Cynoglossus semilaevis | reverse complement strand
TGCCCTCAGGTTGTCAGCAAGTACTTTTCCAGCCACTTGCCAGCCAAGCATAGCAGCGGCTGCTGCAGAGCAGAGCCGCAGGAGATTGAGTCGACCTCATCACAGCAGCACTATTTCACTCCATAAGCTCCTTTGTGAAAGGACTCAGGTTGTTACCCCGTCAGAACAAGACGTTTTCACTGAGCCGAGGCCACTTTACACACTTTTTTCAGAGATCTTTATTTTGTGTTGTTTTGGTAAAAAAAAAAAGAATTATGGTGACGATGGCTGTTTCAGACCGGGGCTATTTGTAGTTTCTATGCAGTGTCCTTGAAAGACTCATCCAGTGACATTTAAACCCACAACAGGAAGTTAGGTCGTTATTATTAAGCTACAGCGGCGTGTGTAGCTGTAACTTTTTTGGTCTTTTTAGAGTTAACGTCAAGCAAATTGGGCCCAAAATTTTATAATCTATTTTAATCTCTTTGAAATCTGCTTTTTGTTTCAAGGTTTTTGATTTGATTGGTTGAAACTAAGTTTTTTTTCTGCTACTTTTTTGTAGCATGTGTAATCTCATTTTAAATTTTGGCAAGATACGTTTGGAGATGCTTTGTATTAAATTTATAAATAATGTTAAATTAAATTAATTATTGTTTGATAATTTATTTGTTTACTTTAAAGTATGTTGTCTGAATCCATGCCATATGTATGTTAGCTTTGGTTAGCTAGCTTTGGTTTCTATTTTACCAAATTAAGCTATTTGTGCTAATATGTTTGTGGATAATTGCTAAATAATTACGCTGATATTTTATTGTTTAGTTATTTCTAAACAAAATGTTTATTTGTCTGTTACTGGCTACATTTTCAGCTATAACTTATCTTTAATTTTGTTTGTTTAGTAGGTTGTTCTAATTTGTTAGGGCCATAAATTTAGTTACTTTTTAAAATTAAAAACCTGAGCAGAATGTACTCCTTTTAACAATTTTTTCTCCACATTTGGTCCAAACTGATGTGGTTGAGATTTACATTTTTTTTTTCTTCACATTTGATCCAAACTGATGTGGTTGAGATTTACATAAACAAATTTGCATTTTGACCTGTATTATACATTTAATATATGTCTTTGAATTTGTTGCATTTTTAAGCTAATGTTAGCCTTTACTGCCGTAGGAGAAGCAGTTTTTCAACGTTATTCTAACAGGATTTTCCTGTGAGATAAACAGAGGTGATGACGGCCCCGTTCACACAGGAGCTATTTGTAGTCCTTATACAGTATCTAAACAAGTAAACTGGTGTTAAATACACCTTCATGTCTAGAGCTGGCATTTCGGACTCCTCCAGTGACACTTTACAGGGAATGCCGCTCGCCCTCAGAGTTCTCTTCCGATAGCCCGGCCGTGTGAATTTATGGAAAGCTGCAGAGAAAAACAGTTGAAACCGTATCCGATGGGTTACGATGGCCGTGCCAGACAGATGATCCAGTTTCAGAGGAGCAGAGAGTCTGGATTTGGCCTTGTGGGGCGCATTAAAAACCTCAGGGGCCTCTCTGGGATGAGCATCCATTTATCAAAGAGCTGGTTGTAACGGTGATGTTTAATTAGTCATGTAATGTGACAAAGACAAGAGCAAGTGCATGTCATGGGAATGTTAAACAAGCGTTCTCTTTGCAGCCCTGCATGTTTAACCCACTGCAGTCCTGGAAGCAGACGGGCCTGGCCTTTTCAGAAGCAACACTCCGAGGGCCAGTGAATCCCCTGATAACCTTTAGCCTACCCATGATCCTCACCTTCCCGTCTTACGCAGTCGAGACATTTCCACCAAATGAAATCAGAGACCTTATTAATCACAGCGTCAGCTTTTTATCAGTGCTTTCCCCATCCCCTCTGGACATGTCTCGACATGTCAAGAATGACCAGCCGGGACATTCTGGACAAGGAGAATGCGGCTCAGTGACACCAAAGGTCATGGTGACACTGCTCATCGCCGCACTTGCACCGTTCAACGCTTCCTGTGGCAGGTCCACAAAAAAAGGCAGCCGTTGGCACCTGATCTGCCCTTTTTCATTTTTAGGAAGAGAGCAATTTGTCTAAGGCAGCAGAAGGCGTTCCCGCCTGCACCGCCGGCCCCTCGGAGCTGTGTGGTCCCCGAGGGAAGCCTCAGATTTCGGTCGTTGGCTAATTGAGCAGGGTGACGAGGCCGCAGAGGCTCTCCGGCCCCCGTCCTCTCCTACGGGTTTGGTTTATGCAGCCCTGCTGACTTTGCTGTCAGTGTCAAACGCTTGTTAGGACATCATCAATCTCGGAGCAGTTAAGAATATTCCCATAGCAGAATGAAGGGGGCAGGTGATAAATGGACATGGAGACGGAGCAGCAGTGGGGAAAGCTGTTTGTTCTCTGTAAAGAACAGAGTCAAGAATGAGTCAAAAGTGAAAGTGGGAAATGTTGAACTTTCTTCTCACGAAAGAAGCCACGGAGGGAATGTGCCTCTGGGCTCAATGCGAGTTATTAAAAACAATAACAACTGCTTCCGGCAGCAGTGGATTCCTGGTTGGTCGTGGCCACATGCCATGACCACAAAATTAATCTTGACAAAGGAATAAATTACTCACATCACCAGTTTTTAAGGGACGGAAATGGATCTATTTGCACCGCGGGCGTACACAAGCCCGTGTTTGTCTGCAGCGCGGAAGTCTGATGTTGAACACCCATTTCGATCGATAAATCATTCCCTACAATCTCAGACACTAATCTCCCTACTCCTCTCCTCTCCCCCTCCATCTACGTTCTCATAGCCTTCTTTTCTGCTCGCCTGCAGCATTCGCTGTCGGTAAATGATTTGAAAAAGAGAGAAAACCATAAACATGATGGATGTGGTCCAGCTCGGGCTTTGGCCCCAGCTGTTGGGCATGTTTTTTGTCAGTTCAGACAGACCCGCGGGTGGGTGGGTGCACGGCACCTCTTCACCCAGTTTCATTCATCCAGCAGGTTTTTTTTTTTAAGACTAATACGTTCTTAAAGGCTGTCGGGGTCACAAGTTCAAACTGGTGGCCGACACCTCTGTGAAGATTCCAGATTACATCTTTTATGGGTTGAGCTCTTCTTCCTGGAGCCAATCAGGATGCAGCATGGTAGTGCTGTGTGTTTTAAATAAAGACCCAGGTGGTCAACGTAAGATTTCCTTTTTTGGCTTCAATAGAAGTCGTATAAATCAATCAGACTGGGTCTGTTTTTATGAGCCAGCTCCCATGGTTCCTTTTGACAAGATAGTAATTCCAGAAAATCAGTCTCTAGCACAGATACATAGGTACTTGTATAACAGGTGGCTATAACTTTTCTCCCCTCCAGATGGTGCTATAAAAGCAGGTGCAAAGCCACGGTTCATTAATTGAGTGTGCTAGTACAAAACTGTTTCGATATAAACAAGACTTCCTGTTTAATACAAAATGATGCTTTCCTTTTGGAATGAAGGTAATAGAAAAGATCATTCTAAATACTAACCCTTTAACTGTAAACGTTTTTTTTTTTTCCCACAGGCTCAATGACATGATGTTCCTACCCTTTTCCCCTCCCCCCTCCACCTCCCTGTTCCCTGTTTTCCTGCTGCTTCTTTTCCTCCCTCCATCCCTCGTCTCCTCTTCTCTTTTCCACACCCCCCTGAGCTGGACTTCTCCCCACAACCCCTGCTACCACCTAGATGGACGGCCACGCCACTGCATGTCGGAGTTCATCAATGCTGCCTACGGTGTCCCGGTCAATGCCAGTCACTCCATTCAAGGACTCGACCGGGACGGCAACGTCACCGCCCTGACGGACCTCCACAATCCTCACAACCTCACCTGTTGGATGGCTCGCAGAGGGACAGAGCGCGGGGAGTGGGTGATCACTATACCACTGGGTCGCCGCTTTGAGATCACCTACATAAGCCTGCAGTTCTGCCAGCAGGGGGAGCCGTCAGATCCCATTTCCATCTCCATCCTCAAGTCGATGAACTATGGACGCACCTGGAAGCCGATGCAGCACTACTCCAGTGACTGCCAGGGAAACTTTGGGCTGCCGACCCAGACCGTGGCTCAGACCAGGCACCAGGAGACGGAAGCTCTGTGCTCAGACCCTCGTCCTCTGCAAAAGCAGAGAGGGGGCATGGTGCTGGCCTTCTCAACCCTAGATGGAAGACCGTCCTCTGCTGACTTTGACCACAGCCCTACACTCCAGGACTGGGTGACGGCCACAGACATACGTGTAGTCTTCCACCCAATCCCTAAAGTTGCAAACGATAAAGGGGATGAAAAACAAGGGCAGGGGAGCAGTGAAGACAACGGAGGGACTGGTCTCCTATGGGGGAGATCGGGCTACAAGTTGAACACGGAAAATACACTGGCATTTTTTGACAGGGAGCTAAAACACACCGAGACAAGAGGGCGCAATAAACAAGAGAAAGTGGACAAACATGTAAGGAAAGGTCATAATAAAGGATCACGTCAAGAAGAAGATGGACACAATGTGACCAGCAAGGAAGGAGGAGACACTTTTCCATTGGACACAATTATTTCTTCCAAGAAAGGTCGGAAAGGTAAAGGGCGTGGTCATAAAAAAGACAACAGTCACTGGTTGCCTTGCCCTAACGGTGACTGTAACTGGATGTTGGAGGGGCGCAACCAGGGCAATAAAGGGCGGGAACTGAGGAAAAGGAGGAACCATAATCTAAACACAAAACAGAACTCCAGGGACCCTCAGGTGGCGCTGTCCACAGCTTCTGTCTCCCCCGTCCAACCTTTTCTGGCTCTGTCGGACCTGCAGGTCGGAGGAAGGTGTAAATGTAACGGACACGCCTCGAAGTGTCGCCGTGATGACACGGGACGAGCTGTGTGTGTGTGTGAGCATCACACTGCAGGGCCAGACTGTGATGTGTGTGAGGATTTTTACTTTGACCGTCCGTGGCATCGAGCTACACCCACACACCCAAACCCTTGTATAGGTGAGTCGCCAGAATTCTTCTTCTACTTCTCCTCCTGCGTTAGCGCTGTTACATAAGCTACCGTCAGTGTTTTCTAAATACCTTTTAGTACACTGTAGTACTGCGCTCAGTCTCATGGACCTCTTATCCAGGTGCTCCAGTCCAAGAACCCAAAAACAGATGGGATTAGGTTTTTAATTACCAAAGGTGTGAATATGAGTGTGAACGGTTGTTGGACCCTAAGTGTGGTCGTGTGATGGACTGGCTCTAACTCTCCAGCCCTGGAAAGACTCCAAGATTGGTAGAAGACCAATCTTTTCTCCTCCTCTAATCTGAAAAGAACACGAAACACCTTCAGTGTGGTGGAACTGTGTAAAAATGAGTGCTTCTATGTTTGAAGTCTCACTGCAAAGAACTGTGGGTACTACAGACAAGCTCGAGATCCACAGCAGGCCTCCTGTGATTCATTCAATGCCATGAAGGAGTTCTTCTTCTCCTTTTTAAGCTGTAACATCCATAGATGACCACATGCCTGAGATTTACAGCAGTACAGAAGTGAACTCTGTGTGCTGCTCTTTGTAGCCTGTCCCTTGTCACCTGATTTTATCACAGTGGCTGCTGAACGTAAAGTCCTTCTGCAGGTTTGAATGACGTTACACCTCAAAAGTAACTTGATGGGTGTTCTTGACTGAATAAGACCACGTTTGGTAGAAAGTAGATAAAATAAAGTCTACACCGAATGACGACTAAAGTTGTTCATAAAAATACAAAGTGATGCTAAGAATCGGTCAAATAACCTGAATGTCGTCTGTAGACCTGATTTCTAAATCAAGTCAAATACTTCTGTCCTACATTCAGCCTGCGAGTGCAACGGCCATTCCGACAAGTGCCGCTTCAGCATGGAGGTCTTCCAGCAGTCGGGCCGACGCGGTGGAGGAGTGTGTCAAAAGTGCCGACACCACACGGCCGGACGTCACTGCC
>NC_024307.1:24147323-24160394 GCF_000523025.1 Cynoglossus semilaevis | reverse complement strand
TGTGTGTCTGTGTGTGTGTGTGTGTGTTTTGAATTGGGGCTTGTTACTCCAGTAATACTAATTTTATCATTTTATCATTTTTAGTCAGTGAATTATTTTTTTAATTAATGTTTAGACTAATGTTTCAGTTCCTTTTGACAGGATTCAACTTTATTTATTTTATTTAAAACAAAATCCATCCATCTTCATCAGGAATTTAAAACTATTTGGCTCCTTTTATTGACTGTTTAACTTTCATCTTTTTCGTTATGAGGTTTTAGCTTCGTTTGGTTTTCTTTTGGAAAAAATACTTTCAAAGTTTACGTTCAATGGCAGTTTTAAAAAAATCAAATTTTTGGTGTCATTTTTATTTCTTTTTGTTTGTGTTTTTCAAAGAAAGCTAGCAAGGAGCAAAGAAACCACGTAGATTACAAGAACACTTTTAAGATATTTTCCCTGGAATACTTTGAATTTTTTTTTACTTTTTTCTGTCTTGAGTAAACCTCAGTGTTTACGGTGCGGCTGGGTTGTCTGAGAGCAGACATCTATTCCTGTTGCTGGTTCAAGCTCATGGACACACAAACAGGAGAACCCCCCACTGAGCTGCCACCTGTATCCACCAATCGTTACCAACGGCTGGCATCTCCAACCTCTGACTTTTGACTGATCACATGACCTGGTTGACAGTGACACTCAGGCATGTTCAACTGCAGGCCTCATAAATTAAAAGTCACCAGGTTCACGTCCACCTCCATGCAGGTTTGGATGAAGAAAAAAAAATGAAAAGAAGTTTTTTTTTAGTCTGATGTTAAATGAACTGTGGCCTTTTAGAGAAGAGCAGTGATACAATAAGTCAGTGCCTTCTGTCCGACTCAGGCTGTAAGGACTGTGTAAATATTAACAGTGAGTGTGAATAGAGCGGCTTCCTTTCTCCATCTGTCTTTTCTCATCAGTTCTTCTCACTGATCGTTGTGGTAAATAGAAAGATTTGCTGTGTAAACGGTGTCAAACACAGCAGAGGTGTCCAATAGTTCAAGTGAGGCCCAATGTAATAAATTAATACTCCAGGGCTAGTTTACTCTACTGAAGACAAACTCAAACTGTGTCAAATAAGAAATTTGTTTAATTCATAAATATGGAAGGATACATGTTAATATTTAAATTATATGTGACAATATCTGTAACTTCTGTTTGTTAGCTGCAAGACCAAACATATCAGAAATTCAGATGTTAAAATTAAATCTTCAATATAGTAATAAAACCAAAATAACAGTAAAAAGTAAACAACAGTAACTAAAAGTTAGTGCACATGTTGCTGTATAACAATAAAGTATAGGAAAAGTTGTCAAAATTAACCAGCAATTCCACATAATCAGCCATATTATCTGCACATTTGTTGTAGAAATAAAGCTAAGAGTAAAGCTGAAAGTTAACCAGCTAAAATACAATTAAATAAAGGTAAAGCAGAAGTAGGCAATGAAACTGAAAAAAGCTAAAATATTGACTGGAACTTAAAGGAAACAGACTGGCGTGCTGCTGATGTGACCAGTCAAATCTGTTGACACCTGTTACACTACAACCATTCAGTCCAGTTTTTTTAACTTAGGATACAGGAAACAATGAGACTTTATAATTCTCCCCAAACTCTGCGGTAAAGATTGCTCCGACAGTTGAGTGACGGCTGGTTTAAAACCCTGACAGAAGAATTTGTCTTTGTTTTCACATCAGAACAGCTTAAGAATATCGTCCTCATCCCAGTATCTGTCAGAGCTCCGTTTCTTTCTCAAGGACACTCCCTCAGGACAGACGCTTGGCTGTCACACAAGAATGTACCTGCGGTTCCAGCAGGTTGCCGACGGAGGGTTCGACTTAATCCGGGGACCGCTGTGCAGCCCGTTCTCGCGGATTTTAACACGTTAAGGTTGAAAGTATCCTCCACGTGCCCACGTGTCGTCACACAGCCGGATACAGAGCAACCGCAGCCCAACAGGCCGGGTTTCCAGCTCATTTCTAATCCATTAAAATGATGTATAGTACAGAACACGGGGGAAGTGGATCTGTACAACCACAGCCTTCTATGAACAGGTGCCAAAAACTTTATAGCTGCATTACTTGGTATTTTTATTTTTATTGCCATACCACAAATGACTGCATGTAATGTGAGGTAGTGATGAGTGCAGCGGAGTCAGCTTTTCCTGAGCCCTAACAAGCATCTTCAGGTTAGAATTTCACCTTGAAAGCCAAAAAATAAATAAATACAATTTTCCACTGAGAACGTTTCAGCCTGAAACTGGTGTGAATGTCTAAAACACAGGTGTGGAATCGACACCTGCAAAGAATGTGTGTAATTCAAAGGAGGTAAACGTTATTTTTCCCTTTGTTTTTCTGCTTCAGCGTGTCACTGCCATCCCCTTGGAGCAGTGGGTCACTGGTGCAACCAGACCTCAGGTCAGTGTCTGTGTCGAGAAGGAGTGACCGGCCTCAGGTGCAACCGCTGCGCCCCGGGATTCAAACAGGGACGATCTCCTCTACGGCCCTGCATACGTAAGTTGACCGTCTGGGGGGTGGACAGCTGACAGGAAATGGACGGAAGACATTTGGAAACACGTCCAGTGTGTGTGTGCGTTTCAGTTGGATCATAATTAACACAACTGATGTCATGTTCTGTCTGGTTAGCTATAGCAAAGAGCCCATGAAAAAAGGAGAAGTACATTTATTAATAATGGCTATGCTAAACTGAACACAACACTGCCACCTACAGTTTGTTTTCCTCAAATCAATGATTCTATCTGGCAATTAAAAAACTGCAGGGGGAGAGAGAGAGAAAATACAAACACAGATAAGTATCACTGCACACCAAGACAGAGTTCGCTGCACGATATATTTTCCGACTAATTATTGTCGATAAACGATACCATTGTCAACCGTATAAACCACAGAAGACCTGACAACCTTCCATTTTAAACTAAAACAAAGAAACCAACAGCCTTCACTCCTCACCCTCATGACCCAAGTCAGGACAAGAACCTTTGACCTTCCAGCGTTGAACAATAGTTCACTGTGCATTTGCAGAAGTCACACACGTCTCTGTGTTGATAACAGAGTTTCATTGGTGGACACGGACACTCCCCAGATCTAATCATTTCATCCTGCGGCCATTACCTTCACAATTTAATCAAAAGTTGATTCATGATTCTCAGAGTCACAGTCAGCCAAAACCTCCTGTAACCTCCCTCCAAACAATGGAGTCAGTGTTTTTATTTAAGTTTGAATGATGTGTTTTCATATCAGTGACGTGTTTTAGTTTATGTAGAACCTATCCATTTACCTGATGCCCCGGAGCCTCTTTAAATAGAGACAGATTTTTTTTAATACTTAGCTGTCAATTCCCTCATTAATTCCTCCTTCAGCCTCATTTGCTCCAGGCTCAAACAGATCAAAGCTCCCAGCGGAGTTTTAATCCTTTATCAAACAGAGTCGGAATTACAAAGAAGCCGCCACGGCCGAACTCATTTGGCCAAACCTCTGAGCAGAGGCAATGACAACACGAGCTGACCACCACGGAGACGGTTCACCTCCAGCTGATCTGGTCCAAACCTCAGCTCTGAGCGCTAATCCACGTGTGCTCACGGGCCTTAATCGCACAAGTGCCAACAACTACGGGGCACTAACACCACGTAAGCCGCCCAATCAGGTGATAGAGTCAGCCCACGGCGGCGGCCAGGAGCTTCACACCTGTTGTGCTGCGGCTCACAATGACCCCCCCACCCCCACCCACCCAATCATAGCCCCACCAGTGAGAGGAGTGTGTGAAAAGAAAACCAGTTTGTTTTCCCTGCCAGACCACCTCAGGCTATGTTTAGCATTTCCATCGGAGCCTCGTCCACCCCAACCTCACCACGTCTTAACACCTCACCTCCTCTGGACCCTCTCATCACACAGACCAATAGGAACCGGCCAACCAAGTGTCCCACGGTGTGACGTTAGCTTGAAACAGAAGAACAGAGGAGCAGATCTGCAGTGTTTAGAGAATGCCATTTTGTCAACAAAGTGCCAGTGAATGTCAGTGTTGCTCCTTCAATGGTGTCTCAAAGTTCTTGGTCTCATTCCCTAGTTTCAAGGCATGTGACCAACCACATGTCATTGGCTGAATTAGCAGTGTAGCAATTTAAACGAACGATCCAACTGTCTTTTTTCATATTCCTTTCCCTCCTGAATTTCATCATCTGTTCTCTGTTATCTGATGGTACCTTGATGGTTATAAAACCCCATGACGACTCAGCTGCTGAGGCTGTATGTTAAAACACGTCAGCTTATTTTCCTGCCCGTGTCACTATATATTTGATTTCTGTCTTTCTCCGTAGCATAAAAAAGTCACATTTTCAGACGACTGCACTGCAGTAATGTCTTTTCCACATTATTTAATAAGGCAGCAATTACATAATGGAAACCCCCGGTAAAACCTCTGCTGATGAACAGATTATGTTGTCAGCTGGGATTTTTACTCCAAATCCTGTCCTGCCTTTGAATCAGCAGTTTGGTTTAATTAGCTGTTTTAGCTGCAACAGTTCAGTGAGAACCATATAAAAAGCTGCTATGATTCATGGCAACAGTTCAGTGAGAACCATATAAAAATGTTTATATGAATTTTCAGATGAAATAGAAATGAAATTACATTAATATTATAATAGTATATGAAATTAATATCAATTTTATTTCAAGGTGTGAATCATACACTAGGCATTCTGTACTGTTTTCTAACAGTATATATCTTTAGTATAGTATGTACTAATAGCACAATTTAATGAATTAATAAATATGATGAATAAATAACAACAAATTAGGACAAACGATTTTGTTCATTAAAATATTGGGTTTTTTTTTCTTTTTTTAGATATTATTACTAATGATGTACATTATGTCTCCTGACATTTTGAGGGTGTACATTTCATCCACAAAAACACACTGACTGGCGGTGGGGGGCGGGGGGTGTAGGATGTCAGTGTCCCAGTTGTGTCCAAAAGGACAGGACATGGTTACAGGGGACTGAGTGTGATGTTATATGGCTGCAGCGTCACACCGAAACCTGGACAATGTTTGGTGGGGACCTGCAAGTCGTCCATATTCCATTAAAGATAACTTTACTGACACACACACACACACACACACTTGTTTAGAGTGGAGTGAACTTTATTAGGTTCTGTGAAACGTTTGAGACGAAACTGTGCTAGTTTACCATTTGTATCACATGTGTCTCTGGACCAATAAAAGGACCACACAACCAGACAGCGGCAGGCCTCACACACACACACACACACTTGTTTAGAGGGGAGTGAACTTTATTAGGTTCTGTAAAACGTTTGAGACGAAACTGTGCTAGTTTACCACTTGTATCACATGTGTATCTGGACCCAAAAAACAACCACACAACCAGACAGGGGCTTTCCTCACACACACACACACTTGTTTAGAGGGGAGTGAACTTTATTAGTTTCTGTGAAACGTTTGAGACGAAACTGTGCTAGTTTACCACTTGTATCACATGTGTATCTGGACCCAAAAAACAACCACACAACCAGACAGGGGCTTTCCTCACACACACACACACGCGTGGTGACTTGTGAAGGTATTGTGTATGTGTCCCTGTCACCTGTGTGAAGCAGTGTTTGTGTTTGCAGGGGTCCAGGAGGCTGCTCCCACCCCAGTGTACCAGCCTCAGTACAGCATAGGTGAGCAGGAGACACACTGTCACTCACTCTGATCCGCTCAACCACTACGGTGAATACACACATGTACTTCCTGTAGCCTTTGGCTTCAACATACCACAGAGAATACCTGAGGTCACCAACATGTGTTTGTTCTTGTCCTGGACGCAGCATGTCTGCAGTAAAAGGTAACAGAGTAGCAGGATCTTTTTACTGGGATACTGGACAATCAAATATCACAGTATAATAAAAAATAACTACGGAGCAAATACGTTTTAATGATGTAGAAAACATAGTTAGTTTTTGTCATCAATCTGATTAGAAAACACTAAATTGAATGTGAAATCTTTAGGTGTTTCAAAGTTGGGGCCAATTCTTTTGGACTAACTTTTAGCTACCCATAGATAGCTAATAGCTAATAGTTAGCTCTTGGGATTTATTTTTACATTTGTTTGGCCTTTTTTTTTAGTATTATTATTTTTGCAAATGTAAATTTCTGTTCTCTAGTTTGTTGATGTTGTTATCTAGCATCACATGTGCTAATTAACAATGTTGCTATGTAATATCTACCATTGTTTTTGCATACTATTAGCCCAACCACTTAATATTTATTACTAATTTTAAAAAAGTTCTTCAAACTTTGTGCTACTATCGGCCCAAATTTTAAACCGTTATTTATGTATATATATATAAATATATATATATATATATATTTTTATATATATATATATTATTTAGCTTAATTGTCTAAGGACTAACTAACTAAGGAGATCTTTAAGCTAATTTTCTTTTGCTACATTACTGGCCTAATAATAAACCTGTGCTTTAATTTCTACATAGAACAACAAAGAATTCAAATGTAAACTGATCCACCTCTGGTCCATGTCAGTCATACACTGTACTCCATGTCTGTGGAGTCGTATATCAACACAATGACATCAAACTTCTGCATGGACACGTTTTGAACACGTGAACCTGCTCCACTTCCTCTGCACCACAGTCATCTCACGGCCTCCTAGTGGTGGCTCACGGGCAGTACCACCTGCTACACTGGGGGGTGGGGGCTCATCTGTTAGTCACAGGATACTGTGATGACAAATAGAAGCAGCCATATTGTAATTAGGGGAGAAGACATGTGCTGATATGTCGGCTGTGAAATGATTCACCCTCTCATCTGATCCACTCTCCCTCTCCCTCTATCTTTCCTTCTTCCTGTCCTCTTCCTCACCTCTGTCTCTTTTTTCAGCCGAGGAGTGCGTCTCCTACTGCCAGCCTTCTCAGGTTAAAGTCAGGATGAACTTGGAGACGTATTGTCTCAAGGACTACGGTGGGTGGACGGCCAGATAAACTGACTTTGACCAGGAAGCTAATGTTGTCAAACAGCGCTGTCAGTGGACACGCTGGAATGAACGGAACCATTTGGTCTGGGAGCAAAAGTGAAATCCACACTAAAATCTGATTGGTCCACGTCTTGCACACACCTCTCTCTCTCTCTGTCTCTCCCTCTCTCTCTCTCTCTGTGGACAATCATGGCAGATGCACACTCTCTCTGCCTTACAAATACACTCTTGCTCGGTTGCCCATAATTCTGGGATATTTGCTGGCAGTAAATGTGGAGTTTCCTGGAACTGCTGTTTTTGTTGATGTGGAGCAAATTTCCCCAAATTTCCCCAGATTACACTGAACATACTGTAGAAGTTCTTGAAGCCTTGAACGTCTGGAGACGATTCCTAACCATGTTTGAAATTCCATATTAAATGTTTAATATATTTTTTTTGTGTGCATATGGCAAATATTTATTCTCCTCTGTTCTATTCTAATTCTTTTCTGTTGTATTTTGAATTGTGCCGTTCTGCTCTAACCTTCAGTGCTGAAGGTGCAGCTCAGGGGTATGGAGCGTTCAGGTCCCTGGTGGCAGTTCTCTATCCTCATCCAGACCGTGTTCCGCACAGGCTCCACCTCCCAGGTTCGTAAGGGCCCACATTCCCTCTGGGTCCCAGACCGTGACCTCGGCTGCGGATGCCCCGCCCTCCACGTTGGCCGGACTTATCTCCTGATCGGAGCAGAGGAAGGGGAGCGGGGCTGGGGCCCCGAGGAGAGCCGCCTGGTGGCCGACCGCTCCACCCTGGCCCTCCAGTGGCGGGAACACTGGAGCCCTAAACTAAGGGGCTTCCGGGGGCAGGACAAGAGGGGCCGTTGCCCGCCCAAAACCCCAGACAACAACGGGCAAAGGGAGCGTTCCAAACTGCAGTCGGGCTACGTCCCCCCACACCTGCTGACGGACAAAGACACTGAGAGTGTGAACACGCACACGCCTCACACAGAGGGTGAGGTGAAAAGCACAATGGCCCCCTCCCTCCCCCCCACTACACCTGCTCTGGTGTGTTCAACTCAAGGTCCTGAATGAAACAAAAAAAAAAAAAAACTGAACATCTGTTGGTGTTTGTGTTACAGACTGACAGTGATGTATGGAGTTTTACTGCAGCACCGAGCAAAAAAATAAAATATCTATAAAAACACTGAACAACAGAAAAAAAATCATTAAAAACTAAAATTTTAAATATTTCAAAGTTGATGTTTTTTTTTTTTAAATCCATAGATGTCATTGTGTTTGAGTCGTATTTATTCTTTGATTTTTTTTGTCATGTAAACACATGGAAAAATGACAAACTTTTACACATTAAAGGTAAATATTCTACCTCACATTTACATCACACAGATATTCTTCACAGATGGGTTGTGTTAATGAAAAATATATATTTTTCTTTGGTGTTTTATAAAAGGTTTTGATTCATACAAGGCCAATAAAGTATATTTGATGTTATTTTCTCTTTGTCTTATATTTTAATTTTTTTTTAAACTTTTTTAAATGGTAAAATGGTAAATGTTTTCTTATTTTTGTCAATTAATTCACAGCGTATTTTCCTGCTCGTTGCTACATCAGTTAAGTTTGTTGTTATGTGAATTTATTTCTTTTAAACGACATTCTAATCTAGGACTGTAAAACAGATTTTGGATATTATTTTAGGTGAATATTTACGTGTGACAAAGCTATTTTCTGGCTAACATTAAGATATATTAGCTAAATTAGGTTTTCCAGGGCCTTACTTGTTTTTCTAGTTTGGGTTATTATATTCTGATGATCTTTTATTATCTTTCAAGGTATATTTGTCGAGCTTGGCCAGAATTGTTTTAGTTTTGTGGCAAATTGGGGGACATTTTTCTGTGGTATTTGAACAACAATCAGCTCTGAGCTGAACCTATACATCTATACATTTCTGTCTAGTCTTTGGTGGTGTCAGACAGCTGACACGGAGACCAGACCAACTCCTCAGAGAGCCGTGCACCAGCCTGGACACGGTTCTAAAAGTGTGGCTCTGACCTGTCGTCATGGCTCCTGTCTCCATTTGGCAGAAATGGCGTCATGGCCCAGGGGAGAAGCTGCTGCTGTGATAGGACAGATGGACCAGTTCCTATTTGTCCAGCAGCTTCCATGTTTTGGTAGCAGCCGTGTTGGTGATTGGTTGTTCTGAGGTCTGTGATTGAGTGTGAAAAGAGGAAAATAGACTCGCTGACTGACGAATGGGCATGTGTGTGTGTGTGTGTGTGTGTGTGTGTGTGTTGGACTTCTAGAAGGTCTACACTTCCACCAGGACGTATAACCCACAGCTTTCTGGGGCCAAACACACAGGGGTCTTCAGACAAAGGCTTTTGTTCAGGTTAGTTTGGCTTCACGGGAAAAATAAAAAAACAATTGCAGGCAAAAACGTATTAAATCACTCACTTTGTTTTCATTCGTTTTTCTTTTTCCATCAGTGCTAAATACGGCTGCAGAAACAGGGATCTACGGTCTTTATTTATTTAATGCTTGGCTAACTTTTCGGGCTAATATTTCGGGATAGCTAATAGGTAGCACATATATAATTCTAAGTGGTGTTTTGGCTAACGCTAAGCTATTTTTAACCTTTGTAGGGGGGGTTTTTCTATAGACAAGCTGAAACATGAATTGGTCTAAGATGAGAAAATAATTGAAGAAAAATTCATCACCACTGAATAAAGTTCTGCAATAAATACATAAATGTGTCATTTACAGCATGGATTATATTTTACTATATAATAAACAGTCTGGATTACAATCCACATATTAATCACAGGAACAGTAATAGGTCATTTATTAAATAAATCAATGAACAGAATGAGAAGTCTGGCAATTTGTGCTGAATAAGAACCAGATTTTTATTTTATTTTATTATTTTATTCAAACTAATAAAATCTATTAGAGGTGGAAACGCAATGAAATGTTTTTTTCTTCTTTTTTGATCAAATGTTTTGGTTTCTTTTTAAGTAATGTTTAGTTTTTTAATGGAAACTGTGAATCAATCACCGTTTAGAGTTGATTTTTGTGGAAAACGTTTCAAAGTCTGTCCAGTATTTTACATTGATTTGTTTCTGGAAATAAACAAATTAGTAGTTCCCTTCGAGAAAGTTAGGATTACCATTTAAATTTAAATGACCATAAAAGCGAGTTTATTTTTTTAAAGTGGGGCACAGACTCATATATTTAAAACATGCGAAAGTATCAAAGTTAATATTGTGTAAACAGTGCCTCAGCAGTGTGTCAAAACACATAAAAAACTGCAGTATTGTAATTCCTGGAGTGTACTTTAGTATCTGTAAAAATAAAAATGTCTGTGTGTGTGTGTGTGAACACAAAACACCTGCTGTGGGGCCGACAGGAAACACCTGTCAGCGGTCGTCCCAGTGCAGCTCCCGTCTACATGAAGGTTTGATCCCCAAACACACACACTTACACACACTTACACACACTTACACACACTTACACACACACGAACAGACAACTTAAGCTCCGCAGCTCTGAGCCGAATAGGACAGAAAGAGAAGAGAGTTATCTATGGATTTGTTCACAATAAACCTACAACACACACACACACACTTTACTGAGGACAAGCAGAGGCCTGGTGTGTGTGTCTGTGTGTGTGTGTGGTATTATGTTTACAACCTGCTGAGGCTACATTTTACGAGAGGTGACTCCAGTGTTTCTGCAGCCAGAGCCAAAGTTCAACTAGGCTTCATTCAAAGACACACACATATTCTTATCTTAATGCGCACACACACACCTCACAGACAGAGAGAGAGAGAGAGCAGGAACACTGCAGATGAACTCGGCCCCGTACACACCTCGTGCTCCATTAAATATCACTGAAGGAAATATTGGTGAATGTGTCCTTGTTTTTCTTTCTGCTTCAAACTCTGTCCACTTTGAGCTCTTTCCAGGGTTACTTTGAAAAGTTTGGGTTGTGTGTTAGGTTTTGAGCTTTTTAGCTAACTTTTAGCTAATACATGGGCTACTAGGTGACATTAAAAGGTATTTTAATCAATTCAAGTTTAATTTTTTTTTTTTTTTTTTGAGTAAACCAAACACATTTGCTTCTGCAGGATTCGTTAATTTGTACATGGAATAAAATCTGCAGTCTTGAGTTTCTCAAAAATAGAAAAGCTTTTGTTTCCAAAATAACCTGCGACAGAAGAGCATTAGCAATTGTGCTACAAGCATTTTGTTAGTCAAATTTTAACAAATGTAAGACAAACCTATTGTATTTTGTTGACAAAATTGTGAATAATTTGTACAGATCTTTATTATTATTAGATTTCAGCCACATTTATGTTGGTACTTATATTGCGTAACTTGGTCTTTGGTGTTTATATTTAGGCCTTTTTCTAGCCGGCGTATGTCTGTTTCTGCTATATTTTAATATTATTTTATCACAGACATAACCTAAATAACGTTTTTATATAAATTGTTTCCTTTTTGTAATTATTTTTTATCAAATACTTTAAGTCAATTTTGCGTTTTAAATCATTAGCTGTGGTTACTTCCTTTCTTATTCTGGTCATTTTGACAGATACTGTAGTTATTACCCTGATGTATCTGTTTTCCTCCTTGTATTCGCGGAACAATTAGCTTCTTTATCGTTATGATAACTTCATTAATGTTTCAGCCAACATTTATCAAATGTGAATTCCTTCAAAGATATTCAGCCAAAGTTGTTATTTCACATTGACATCAAAGTTTAAAGGGACAGTTCACATACTGTGCAAGGTAATTGTGCAGCATTTCCAACAACTGTACCGTCATGGTCTCCTGTCTCTACGTTTGTTTATCTCTTCCTCAAAGGCTCCACCAGCTCATGTCCAAGTTGGACAGGTTTCACCATGACACATACATTCAAACACACACACACGGCTTCTGTTAACCTGAGAGGCGGAGGGTCAATCCCTGTGATCTGAAGCCTGCATGCCTTCCACAGAGACACGCCGCCGACACAGAAACATGAAACCAGGCTAGATTAGAACTAATCAAGCACGGAACGACTGTGCACAGGGACACCATCACAATCACACACACACACACACACACAGAGAGCAGCGTACAGCACCAAACTACATCCATGTGTCTAGAGTGAAGTTTTGCTCATTTTCTTACTTCATTTCACGTTTAACCTTTTAATAAATACGTTTAACTGGAATCGACTGTAAAACTGGCTGAGAAGTTTAATAAAACTCAGAACGTGATGGAATTTTTGGTTGTCAGAAGTCAAGCTGTTCTGTTTGGCCCTGCGGCCGACTGTGACACCTGCAAAGGTTTGAAGTACCAGGCTAATATTTGAGCTAATGCTTTCCTGCCCAAAAGCCAGACTTTCACTATTTTAAACCATTATTTGTAATCTACTTTTATTGCTTTTGTCGACTTGTAGTTGTTTATTCTAAAACAATTTTCCCCTGATTGACTAAAAATTGGCTTTTTTTAAAAAAAAAAACTTGGTGCTAGCTTATAGCACTCGGCTTGCTTTTGCAGTTAGCTTTTTTAGCTTTATTTATATTATGAAGAATATTTAACCAGTATTGTGTTAAATTATAATATAATTATACAAATATTTATACTTCAACTTTAAACTAATTTATTTAATTATGGCTGACCTTTATTTTAGATAAATGGTCTTTCTTAGTAGTTGTATTAAAGGAGAAGGTTGCTGTATCATGCACTTGCCTTAACTGGGTGCAAATATAGGAAACAGAGTTTAGACTTGGGGGTCGGGGTAGTTTTGAGTTACAACAGAGACAGAAGGAACGGTGGGCTCCTCCTCTCTGCAGAATTGGACTTGAATTTTTCCCACCAGTCCTAGGTGTCGACCGGTCGTCTGTTCGAGTCTTTAGTCATATACGACTAAGGCCTTCCTGAGCTTTGTAGTCTGCAACAGGAACCTCTTTTTGTCTTTGTAGTCACCAAGCGGAACCTTATTTTGGCAGCCACCGTGTTGGAGGGGACGGGTGATTTATGACGCGACAGGGCAGCGCGGCGATCCAA
>NC_024307.1:24137078-24147280 GCF_000523025.1 Cynoglossus semilaevis | reverse complement strand
AAAGCGTCCACACACACACAGTGTTGGGGTTGATAATCTTAGGAAAGATGGATTAAGTGTGGGATTAGTGATCAAAAGCTAGAACTGGGGGTAAAAGGTTGGAGGTAACACTAACCTCCAGGTGGCATGATTGAAAATGGAATCACATCTGTGGGGTAGATGAGTGAAACATGGGCCCTGTGTGTGTGTGTGTGTGTGTGCCTGATTTTTTATGGGGCGTACACTGCGGTGAACTCCGTCTCGTTGGACCTGAACCGTAGCTGATTGGATTTCACGCTCGGGGAGCCTACCTCTGACCTTCTCCCAACATCTGCAGCCCCTGATTTGACTTCAAGCACATTTCAGCCTCACGTTACTCCACACACCTGAGTCCATCTGCTTCCTGCAGTGTCCTGCGCACAGTTATTAAAAACACTAACTTATGTTAAGTGACAGATCAAGTGCCGGCTGGTCACGTTTTACTCGCGTCCAATTTATTTTTATTGTAAATCATAAAGACTTAAATGTACAACGTGGGAAATCCTCTCTCCGCGGCTGTTTCCATGTCATACAACAGCTGAGCCTTGAAGCTGACATGGGTGAGAACGTCATAGTCACAGACGTAAATGTAATATTCCAAGACATTTAAAACTCCTTCTAAAGATGGAAACAAGGCTGAAGGCTGGTTTATTTACTCAAGGAACTGGAGGATTCTAGAGGAATTGAAAGGAAATGACATCCTTCTGTCATGATCACCTTTATTCCACATGTCATCTCTGATGTGGGAGAGCAGGCAGCCGCTGATGAAGGTCAGGGACTGACGCCACCCAGACCCTGACCATCCATTCTAACATGCAGCTCTGAATGTTATCTAGTTACAACGCCCAGGTTCAGAGCCTCAGAGCTCTTCCATTACAATCACGACTCCTCAGTATGACACAGTGTGACCACCATCCAATCACACTGTTTATATTCTTAAATCCAAACTTTGTCCACAGACATCCAACAAACGTAGTCACACACACTCTTTGACTTAATCAACCAGAGGAACAAAGCTGAGGGGGAGTTGATGAAGCCATCAGTTGAATTTGACAACAAGTACCTCCATCTGTGTTAAGTACTACAGTATACTGTATATGGCAGTACATGGTGGCAAACGTTGAGAGTACACAGCAAAGCATCACACCAAAGACATGTCAGACACAAATTGCTACTTCTGGTTTGAAGTCACTAAAACAGAATGACGTAGAAACTTGAAAATTCAGGTGGAAAATCTGCCCAAACCAAGAACACACACCAAACCAGCCCACCTTGTGTTTAGGTGTCACCAGTTTAGATTCTTTTACATCAGTATAATGAATATTGATAAGTTCCACATCTACCAATCTTTGTACAATAAAAATAAACGGCATATGTCAGGGGTATTAAACTTATTTTCACTGGGGGGTGAGAGGGCACGTCAACAGTACACGTCCCCTTGAAGGGCCTCTTGTATCTGGAAGACTGTAGATGATGTGTTTACACTACAACATATTAATAAAATGTACTGCTATTAATTATGATGTATTCAAGTTACAAATAGTCTACATTGCTGTTTTTTTTTAATAGTATAAGGCATTTAAACGCTTAAACGTTCCTGCGGGCCACACAATGACTTGGCAGGCCACATTTGGCCCACGGGCCTCGAGTTTGACACAAGGCATACGCGGGTTACATAACAAGAGACAAATGTCTTTACAATTTCACAAATTTGGAGACAGTTTTTTGGGGTTTTTATTATTATTATTTTAAACAGGAAAAAAATGAATCCCATAAATGAGATGTTCAGTCCCAGAGCAGCTCACTTCCTGAACGTACTGTTGACCACCGCAATCACAGTTTTCACTCATATTATTCTCCCTCAGGTCTGATGTTGCACAGCACCACAAGCACAGTCTTGGGCAGCAGGCAGAGCAGAACGATCAAGAAGATGACGGACCAAACAGAGGCGGAGCTCATCATGTAGGCAAACACGTAGTACAACCGCTGTGGCCTTGGGAAAGGCCACGTGATTCCTCCCCAGACCAGACTGAAACCAACATAGAACGTCAAGGATCCCCAGATGACAAAGTGGTTGATCCAGGTCCAGAACCGTATGTCCAGAGCATGGGTTAATGTGACGGTGAACACAAGGACAGTGAAGATGATTGTTCCAAACGACCAGTTTCCAAAGTCCTGTCCGTTGTCCTGCAATGCAGGGTTACTGAACAGAAAATAAACACTGAAGAAGAAGAGCAGACTATGAAAGATGCCGCGAAACGTCCAGTAGAGGAAGGGTCCCCAACGTAACATGGCATTCTTGGAGATCATTTTATAGAGGCTGGGGTTGTCCATCAAAGCCCTGATGGGAATATGTTGCTCCATGAGACTGTAGGCCAGGATGGGAGTGGAGGTGAAGCAGATGTTGTACATAGTCAGGTAGGCCGTGTCAAACAGGGGCTGCTGGGAATAGCCGCAGAAGAACTGGTACAAAAACTGTGGCAAGAAGAAGCAAAGGTTCTTGTAAAAGAAATACTGCACCAGGTACGCAATACGAACATAGTACAGATGTCCATGAGCCAACAAAAGTTTCTTGAGGTGCTTGAGTTTGGGAATGGCGTAGTCACTGTTCCTCACTGCCTGGCGACCCTCTTTGCCTTTAATGCCAATACCAACGTGAGCTTCCAAAATCATGCTGACATCGTTGGCACCATCTCCAATGGAGAGAGTGATGGGACTGCCTTCGGTGTCTTTCACCAATTTAACGATCTGGGCCTTTTGCAAGGGAGCCATGCGGCAGCAGAGCACGACTGTGCAGCCTCGGCAGATTTGAAGGAACAGGTTCTTGTATTTAACATATCTGGATTCAGTGGAGACATTGAGCATTACCGACAAAGCCGTTCCGTCTATAATTAAACCATAGTCATGGGTCCGAGACGACCTGTTCTTGGTGCCAGTTGGTAGATTTTCCACAATGTTCCCATAGTTATTCAAAAGACTGTGCAGCTCCTTCTCACGCCTTCTCCCTCCAGCCTTCAGAGTGCGCACCGTTAGCTCCAAAATCTGTGTATGTTTTTTAAACAACCTGCAAGCATAGCAGGTGGACTTGGCCGTCTCCATCATATCCCCGGTCAAGACCCAAACCTTGATGCCAGCTGCCTGCAGCGCCTCCATGGTCTCTGCTGCCTTCTCCTGGACACGGTCTTCAACAGCAGTGGCTCCTAGGAGGCTCATCCCAGACTCCACCTGACTGTAAACAGCCATCAGCTTCTCTTCTCGGTCCTCAAGTGCAAGTCGGGCATTTCTCAGCCCTTCGTCTGCCTCTAGGTACTCCTTTGCAGTGAGACGTTTGTAGGCCACGCATAATGTCCGGTAGCCTTCAGTTGCATAACGCTCCACATGCAAGCGTGTCCCTGAAAGTCCCTCTGGACTGACGCATGGAAAAATGGCGGAATCTGCCCCTTTACAGAAAAGCAGAGTTCCAGCCTGCTTGGATCTGACGATGACGCTCATACGCCTCCTCACGGGGTCAAAGGTCAACACGTGCAGGAGCTCGTATGTTTCAACTTCATTGCATCTATTGAGAATTCTTATGGTTCTGTTTTTGACACCCATGAAGGTGAAGCCATATTTCATGGCCCCCTTGACCAGAGCCACCTCATCAGGCGAAGAAGCTATGAAGCGTGACTGCAATCTCTGTTTCAGCGATACACTGGAGGCCCGGTCCTGTTCTGTGTGCTCCTTAACCTGAACTGTGTGGCACAAACACAGGGCACGCAGAAAGAGTTCTTCTCGTTCAATGCTGGCTCTCTGGTGACTTCTCATAGACACGTCCAGAGACAAGGTAAGATCCTGGCAGTTGTATCGGTATCCGTCGATGCAGCACTCTATAAACTCCATGTTGTTCTGTGTGAGTGTCCCCGTCTTGTCTGCAAAGACATACTCTACCTGCCCCAGCTCCTCGTTGAGGTCTGAGGTGTTCACCAGAGCCCCCTCTTTAATCTCAGGGTCAAAAAAGTCCTTGTCCCATGTGATAAAAAAGGATCCCAAAAATTTTTGCATCTCAATCGTCACGTACATGGACACAGGGATGATGAAGTTGAAGAGCACAATGAAAGACAGGAAGTCGTTGAACATTTTTAGGAGCAGATTCATGTCCTTGTCCTTCTGCGTGTTCTCATTGTACCAAAGCCCACCTTGGTCCAGCCCGCTCTGTTTCGTGTACTTCAGAGTGGTGCACACGATGGACTTGCTTACTAAGATGCACAAGTAAACAAAAAGGTAGGTGTTGATGGACTTCTCCACTGCTGAGTGTTTTTGGGACTTGGACAAATAGTTGAGGGCCATCTTGGTCTCCATGCCAGTGTAAACTGCAGCACCATAGATGGTCTGAGTGTTCTTCAGGATTGCCCCTTTCAAGAGCAGGTTTTCTGGACCCAGAGACCTCACTGTAGGTTGGTTGTTCTTGGTGTAGATATGCATACGGCCAACAAATTTGTAAAGATCAGGCTGCGGCCGTTCACACTCGATGCTGGCGCTGAGAGATTTGAGAGCGGGGTCTACGTCCGGAACGGCGTAGTGGATTTTATGACTAGACTCTCCGTCCAGACTGGCAGTGGTGACAAAACAAGTGTCATCGTCTCGACTTGACTGCAACAATATCAAATCACAGGGAAAGGACTCGTCTTCTTTCACCTCCACAATATCACCCACTCGGATCTGCTCGCTCTCCTTCCCTACCCTCCGACCTCCCTCCAGAACAGTCACTGGGTACTTGTTCACCTCCCTGTCAGCCTTGTGCCGCAGCCAGTCCTCATAGCCCTGCTTGATTGCCGTTACTGTGACCACAAAAAACAGAGGTAGCCCACTGGTGACAGGACTGGTGGGCGTGTCCACAATCACCTGCACCAGGAAGATGACTAAGAAATAGAAATTGGCAACTCGTCTGAATTGTTCAAACATGTTTTTCGGTAGAAAGTTCCAATATGTGTACTTGGACGACACAATTCTGTTGTCACTGTACTTGGGATGGACGAGAATCTCATTGTTGGGCGGTGGTTGTTGACCAACATAGATTGTGTGATGTTCTGCCGTCCCATCACGACCAAGCAGACGCTTGAGGCCTCTCCGCAGCATCTTTTGTTTTTCCCCTCTGAAATCCCCACACTGGTGTAGTTGTAAAGCAACAAATGCCTCCTTCACTGTGACTTTACGTGTACCCTTAGCTGATCTGCTAGCTCTTTGCTAGCTGCTGGACTGCCACAGCAACCGTCGGTGAAATCCATTCTACTTTGTGGTGTTAAAAGGCCAGAGGCAAGAACAACGTCACATCACGAGCCTCCTTTTCTGCATCTTTTATGGTAATAACCCATTCCCATTGCAGATCAGAAGAGTTCATTGGTCGGTGCCGCTGCCTTGAAGTTGACCTCTTTAGTGAGGTGTCCTGTTTTGGTTGGAACAGATCAAAGTGTTGCTCTGATTTTCCTTTCATCTAGCATAAAAGGAAACCATTTTAAAAAGTCTTTTTCTCACGTTTTTTCCTACATTAGTTGGCATCCTGTCGTTGCTTGTGGCCGTCATACTGAATGACCAGGAGGTCGGACAGAGTGGCTGCAATGTAAAAAGGAAAGGGAGTGAATACAAATAAAATACTGTCAACAAATACTAGTACGTGAAGTGCAATAAAACAGCAGCTGGTTTCTATCAATAGTCCTCTGATTAGAAAAGCCTACATTTGTTTAGTCACTGCACCAGTCAATGCCAAAGTTCATGCCCCTTTCATGTACGTGGTCCCAACACAACTCATTCAACAACATGTAACGCCACCATACCACCACACAAAACAACGCAACGACGACTTTTTTCTTTGGGTATTGTGAATGTGAAATATATGCATTTAACCATATGAACACAGGTATACGTATGTACACAGTACGTCCCATATATAGTACATGCATTGTTCATACATGTATAAATGAACACATTCATACACCTAGTTAAACTGTATTTACACCTTTATACCAGTATACATGTAATACTCAATATAGTCAGGCTATTTAAGTTTTGCTTTTGACACTCAAGTAATACGAGTATTTCTGGAAAACATTTTTGACTTAAAACTTTGAAAGAATGTGCAATTTGACCAAAGGAATTTACCCTGCGTTATTTTCTGCTGCATAACATAAACCCAGAAGAACTTCAGCATAAAGAGCTTTTCTGCCTGTATGATGGGGGGGGGGGTCGCAGGTATTTTATTCTTTGTTTGAGTAACAAAACTGAGTACAAACAAACCAGCTTAGCGTCAATAAATACATTTATCATCCAACACTCTTTTAAACACACTGGTGATCTTCTCTGGTTGTCATTAGGGACACTGATGGTGGTCTCACACATGGGTGGTCTAGGAGTCTTCTGCCTCTGTGTCATGTGGCACTAAGATCTGAGGGTCAGGGAGGTTATGACACTGTAGGTACCACAAAATCACCTGCACCTGAAACACACATGGATACAAAGTAGACAAAAGAGGAAAAAATAGAAATATGTTACTGTAATGTTTTATTATTCTGAAATGAGGGAACTGCATTGGTGGTATTTTAAATAATTTAATCACAACATGCCTATTTACATAGCAAGGTTTGAAATAATCCTATTTTGGTCCACTTAGAGACACTCCCTTATACCTTATTTTGAGCCTTTTAGGTTTCTTTTTAACTACTAACCTCTGCATTTAACTACTGCATTTGGATTTTCCACTTTTTTTCCTGGTTTCATTATTGTTACCTGAGAAAAGACTAATCTATACCTTTAAAGCTAACTTCTTAATCAACGTGTGGCCCTTTTTAAGCAGTTGCTGGGTTTTTTACATATTTTAACTGAATTTTCTTTCTCTTGGTTAAATTTTGGTTTACACCAGGGTCAGCCTGGAGATTAGAAGCTAATCAGGAACAAGTCCTCTGAATGCACACATTAAAGTAACAGTACATTATATTCCATTTATTTTTATTTTTTTTAAATCTCTAAAGCTGCATTTGTTTTACATTTTTCTTTGCACTTTTGATTCATCCAACACACCTGCACCACAACCTCCTGGGAGATGTTCGATCCGAAGTCATGACCCAGGTCAGCCACAGGGGGGCGTAAAAGGCTAGGACCAAACACTGTGGCCAAGTTGAGCAGTGACATCTTGTTGATGTCTTGTCTCTCAGAGACTCTGGAGAAATGAGGTTTAGGGGACACACCAGACACTGAGTGTTAGACTACAGACTCTGAGACACAACAAAATAAAATGTTATGAAAAATATTGGTGACTTTTCTGTGTGTGTAGGATAATTTATGCAATTTATGAATCTTTTATGGTGGGTGTTTCAGACCGTTGGAGGTGATGGATGAGGTAGAGGAAGGTGTGTCTGTTGGTGTCAGGAAAGGACTCCAGCAGAGACATCATGGACACGTGTTGGGTGTCTATGTCCTGAATTTCTACCAGAAAAGGAAAAAAAAAAAAAAAAAAAATCAAGATGAACGCTTGTTTTTTCTCATTTCACACATTTAAATGAAGGTGTTGATCCTGAAGTAGAACACCAGACTTCACTTCTAAAGCACTTCCTCATACAGTTAGACTGCCCACCATCCCTGGATTCACACACACACATTAGAATACTGAAAATAACACAAGGTTGAATATGAAATGTAAAAACATACACACACGTGTGTAATCAGCAGCTTTTCTTAACAATTAACACATTTAACATCCCATGGATCTATAAACTGTAAAAAAAAAAAAAAGCATATTTTTTCCATATGCATCATATGCTACAAGCTAAAATAATAAATATATATTATTAAACAAAATAACGATTTAAATAGTTATGTCACTTCCCAGTGTGACTGCGGTGGGTGCGTCCATCTTACCCAGGGTCCTGGCCAGACGGTGGAACAGCTCAGAGGGGATCAACGGCTCAGGCAGTTCTCTGAAGTACAGTTTGAGGACACCAGAGACAACATTCACTTCTGCAGTCCTCAGCCTGGTCACAGCTTCACGTAGATCTGAGTGGGACACATTTTCTTTTTTTTTACCTCAAATCCTCAATAAAAACCAACAAAGGCAACTTTGTTTCACTTATTCAGCCAATGTTGAATTCTGCTCAATGAGCCCTGTCTTAGGACTTGTTATTGTACATTTGAGTCAGCAGAGATTTAAATCCTAACATGTATGGGGCTGCTTTTCTTTTCTTACTTTGTTTTCTGATAAAATGATCTCACAGTCACTAAACAATTCTGAAGTTCTTTTTCAAAGAAAATTGAAAAAGTATGTGGTCCATAATAATGTTCTTGTTGACAACAGTTTTTGGATAATGTTTCACATCACCGTGTGAATTCGACACCAAATACAACATCATGTTTGTTCTTACTGCTGTTGAACGCAGCCTTGAGCGTGTTGATCTCACTGGACGTCCCTGAAATCCTGTAGATTCCCACCTCCTCCATGCCTCGCCTCTCCACCTCCTCTACGCAGCGCTGCACCACGTGAGGTACCAGAACCCCTTCAAATCTGCAGGGAAATAAAACGTTCAATTTACCAGGTGAGTTCAACCTATCCACATCCTGCTTTGTTCCTCAGGTCTCACAAAACGTACTGGGCTAGAGTTTCAATGGGGACACAGAAGATGGGCTGGGGAGGGGCTGCTGAAAGCGGAGGTTCCAGCGGATGAGGTGCGTACTTGATGGACAGCGTCACTTCCACTGGACCAAGCTGCAGAGTCTGTCTCCTCCATCGCTTACTCTGGGATATAGATTCAAGCTGTTCATGCAAAATCATTAGAAAACCAAAGAAGGTTAAAAGAATGGCCAGAAATTATACACATGAAAAACACATTTTTCAGTTACATAACTAATGGTTTTATTTTATTATCTTTCTCACATTTAATAAGCAGCATTTTTTTCAAAGTCAGAATGTTTGGACACAAACTAAAATATGTGGAACAGTTTAAAAATAAACTCAGACAAAGAGCAGAACAAGTGTTTGAAAAAGTCTGAAAACCTATAGTGAAAACAGCAGCACTAGTAGTAGTGAACCACCAGGGGGCGGCTTTTGCTGTCTGAAAACTGTACAGTAAATGGAAGTCAATCATTCAAACCTCCTGGATTATTAATCGAACATACACAAAACAATTACATTAAAGTTATTTAATTGAAACTTGGAGTGAACTGAAGGATTTACATCACACAGAAAAGACAAAAAGAAAATATATTATATTAAATTTGATAAATTAATAACATGAAATAATAGGTACAAAAATAGAACATACAAGTTAAACAGGAAACCTAAAGCATACCAAACACTTATATAGTACACTTTTGAATATTATTCAAAACATTTACATTTTTTTCTTATTTTCAATTTTGTTGATTTGCACCCAGAATATCTTGGTCTGAATATTAAATGATTCAAGCTTGTTCATTTCAGACATTTACCCTTTATTATTCAATCGAACCAATAACTAATGGTTTATATATATATATATATATATATATATATATATATACACACACACACACACACCATTTACAAAGAGCCAAGAAAAGTTTGTACCTTTAACGTAGTTTTTCCCAGCACGGTGTCATCCTGTCCGTCAGACTGACTCACACACAGCAGCCTCAGGTTCTGAGCTCCGTCCACCTGGAACGTCAGCTCCTGTTGGAAAAAAACTGTTCATTTAAAAAAATAAAACAAAAGGCTGACATTGGACACTTCAATGTTCCACTTTACATGTGGTCGACTCTACTGCACTGATCAGGTTTAAAGCACGACCACAATGAAGACTTTTAATCTTAAGCCGAGGACAGATGCTGTCTAGACGTGAGGACATCAGTCCCAGACAAAGAAGACCAGACTGGACACGAGAGGAAAGTCAGACCTGGTCCCAGTGTGGGCTGAGACTCTGGACTGAAGAGTGAGTCTTCGCCTGTTTGTTGTAAAAATCCCATCCATCCACTTCTACGCACACATACACACCTGGAGAAAGAGCCACAAAATTAATGGACCTTATTTTAAAATCAACAGAAGGAACATGAGTACTTTTATGTGTTATTCTATTGAAAACGGTGAAGAAAAATGTAATCAATAAAAACATACAGGCCGGCTGCTGTAGACCACAGGCAGAGTGAACGGCCACACTCAGAGTCCCACGTAACCATAAAGACTCATT
>NC_024307.1:24114069-24137042 GCF_000523025.1 Cynoglossus semilaevis | reverse complement strand
AATTACTTTATCAAATGCATTTCAATTTAACAACAAAAAGTTTTTCCATGGGGGGGGGTGGCAGTTAGTCATCAGAGTTATTGGTGTGAAAGAGGAAGATAAAAGCATTTGAATTTTTAACACAGGATGTGAGTCAGTACAAACACAGAGTCGACAGAGCTCCTACCAGAGATGTAGGTTTGTAGTGGGGGCTGCTGGGTCATTCGGAGTTTGGCACATGCACCAGTGAGGGTCAGCAGGTCAGGTGGGACAGTTTCGACATCTGAGTGTGAGAAGCAGGAGTTAGATTTGATTTTTCCATCTTGTCATTGACAAACAGGACATCACTTTAAACATAAAAAAAAAAGAGAAGCACACTATGAGACATTTTGTACAGTATTTCATCACATCTTACAGTGACCAATAACATTCACTCATGTAGTCTGCTTAAAAAAAAAAATACATAATTTGTCACCAAGGGGAAAATTGCTGGTTAAAAATAAAGAAAGAAGACAGAAAAAAACTGAAATACAGTACTGAATTTCTAAATGTGTACGACTGATACAGAGCACCCACCTACTCTTCACCAGAACACTTGGCTTTAATTATTTATTTTTCAAATTTCCAACACCAAGCAGCTGGTTGTTTCCATTCCTGGATTTATGGCTTCTTTTAGCCACTGGTGCTGGTAGCGCTACTAGAGTGATGCTAAAGTAACATGATCTCCACTAACATTTAACTGTCTTTAATACATTGACATCTGACTTTAGTGTCACTGACTTGAACTTACTTTGTGTAGTGAGTTTATGAATGGCTTCTCTCCATTCTTCTAGTTCATACAAGGAGGTGAAGAGGAGTGTGTGACTCTAGTGAGGGGTTAAAAGAACAGAACATTTTATCATCCATCATTAGAACATGTTTGGTTTGGTGTGTGTCCTTACTTTGCCACTGGGGCTGTGCAGCTCCAGCCTGTACAGAGCTGAGAGGATGAACATCATCAGCTCCATCTGCTCCAGTTTCTTCTGATTGCGGGCAGTAAAGGATATTGCTCTGGTTCCCTTACAGACACACAGACACAGGTCAGTTGTTACAAAAAAAAACATTTCTAAATGTGTGGTCTCTCCACACCAACGTACTGCCTGTTGCTGCAGCTGCTGTCTGAGTGTGTACATCTTATTTTTGAGAGTGCACAAGCGCAGGTTTGCAGGAGGTGGATGCTCCTCATCTGAAGCCCAGTGCAGTTTGAGACCAGCCAGAGGGAGGTACCAGCAGAACCGGTACTGATCTTGCTTCCTGGATAGGACACAGACACAGGCACAAACCTGTAGAGAGCCAGTAGATCTCATCTGTGTGGTTCCACTCTACTTGATATCTAGTCTTACTGCACTTTGGAGTTTCTCTGAATTTACTGAAAGATGAACTTATAAACTCTTTATATTTAAAAACACCATGTGATAGCATTTTGAGCTTGTTAGCATAAATAGAAAACCATAAACTTTTTATAACAGCTGGACTATGTTGATAAGACCAGATTTCTGTGATGGTGTAAATTTCCAGAATATAAATGCCCGGTATTGAGTCTCTATGTAGACATACATAATTACACAAATAGGGCTATCAAAATAACTCTGACTTGACCTGGCTAGTCAAGGAGGAAGAATAATAATAGAAGTTCTTTGTAAAGAATTTAGAATCAAGAATTGTTGAATAGCTGGAAAAGCCAAAGTGAGCAAAGAGCTTTGCAGGAGGAACTGTATTAAAAAAAAAAATCATGCAATGCAAAAGTTAGCTTAGAAATAAAAGTTAGATATATCAGATAAATAACCTTAGCTACAGAAAAAAAACTAACGGTTAGCTTTAGAGTCTGATGTAAACCTGGATCATGGCCTGTTCTACTGTATGGACCAAGACACGTAAATAAAAACATATGAAAACAGAGAAGTACTTCTGATACCGCTCACAAGCCAACTGCCATCAAGTCATCAGTGAGGCCACTTAACCACATTTCCCCACAAGCCCTGCTCCTGTTCTCTGCTGCTGCGGTCACACTCACCCTCTGGTTGCATGTTTTGCTCTGACACACAGCAGGAGGTCAGTGTAGAGGAACAGGTGTCGCAGGGCACGCTCCCCCTCGGTGACGTCCACCATGAAACCGTCACACATCAGCTGACGTCTCTGAGGTAGAACACACGTAGGCGTCAAGACGTGCAGCTGACCACGGCTGCTTATGTTAACATAACAGTTCTAACAGTTCATAACAGAAATGTGTTCCTGTGTTCAGCTGCGTTTGTGTTTGGCACAGAGCAGCCGCCTCACCATGCCGTGACTGAGCGTGACCTCTCGTTTGGCGTTCGAACTCTCGTTGACACCAGACAGAAAACCGCGAGACAGTCGGAGAGCCTCCTGCAAAGCTGTATAGTCGCGGTGTAACGTTGGTGTCGTCTTCACAAGGTCCTGAAATGTCAAAGATGTTATCATGACAGAGAGGGGTGTAAATGCAGGTAAACGAAATCAGGTCCACGACACAACACTCTAAAGATAAGGGTTTTAAATGTCAAATATCAACATGACTACTTTCACAGTGTAGTTACAGTGTAGTAGTGTCTAGAATGAAGACTACTTGAGTGGAAGTAAACCTGAGTACTCATGACTTCCATTGAAAGGTAAAACCCTTGTGACCTTGTGACCTTAAAACTTGTTCTGTCCTCTCTAAAGTGACTTGAGACTTTAATCTGACTTGACGCTAAACTGGAGACTGAAAAGAGTAGAAACTCCTGGCTTACCATCTTCAGAGAGTGGACCTAGACTTAGAACTTGTGGGACTGGTACTGTTGGGTTTTCATTGTTCTTGCAGAAAACATTCTAGAGCCTATGACCCACTGCTGCATTTGGTTAAAGCAGTGGTTCTCAATTATTTTCTGTCATGCCCCACTCCCTTGGGAACAGAAGTGTTTTCATGCAACCCTCCAACCCACACCCCCACAAATTGAAATATTATTGAGAACCTGATAACGTAAAATTACCTCAATGTTTACTTTATGTTTCTCACAAATATTGTATTTTATTGTGAACACTTATTGTACAAACCTTTTAAAGGGGTAGTGTTCCCTATCAACACTATCATTTTAAATACTTTTAAATGTTCTTGCAACTGCACAAAAAAGACATCTGTGCTTGGACTGTATTTCTACATAAATGGTAAATAAACTTGTACCTGCAGTACTAGTGTTGTCCTGGTGACTCTGTCCAGAGGTTTGTACAGCAGAGCTGCAGGACGACACAACACTAACATTTACAAGTCCTTCACATATTTATTCACATAAATCCTAAAATATATAAATAGAATAAAGCACTAATATAAATAAAAAACTATTTACCTTCCAGGGTGTATGTGGTTCGAACTTTGTCAGAGCTGTTACTGGACATCATGCTCTGGAAAAGAAAAAGGAAAAGAAGCCAATTGAGAAGAATCCTGTTGTTAACTGTTTTCCTGGGTTAATTATCACTGTCCAAAGTGTTATACCTCAGCCAGAGTTCGGAAGCGAGGGTCTGACTGTGTGCACTTGCGAACAACATCAACAGCATTCTCATAGTTTTCAATGAAACCTCTGTACAGACCGATCTGATTCACCTGGGGGCGAGGAGGAAGTTAACATGAATGTGCCCCCAATGGACAGCTTTGAACATCAGATTCCTGCTCCAGTGTCCACACTCCAGGTAAACTTTTACATTTAAACTCACCATCTTCAGGAACAGGTCTCCCACCACCAGCTCAGAGTCTGTGTGGTTCACCTGTCTCTCCTCACCCGTGGGCAGCTCGGTCTGATGGCGATCGTTCAGCCTGGTCTTCAGGCCTGAGTAGAAGCTCTGATGCATGTCTCTGAGCTCAGGCACCTGGTAGAAAAGCGTCTGGACTTGTTGACTGGACAGAACGGGCTGGGAGGTCCCAGCTGAGGCCCGCAGGGCCTTCATGGGCTGGAGACAAGTGGAAAAACAGGCCAGAGAGATGAGCAGTGAAAGATGAATATAAGAGAGCAGATGGCGGGGGAGCAGGTGTGAGCTGCACATGAAGAGCACATTAGATTAGCATCAGTGCACAACAACATCAACTCAGTGATGTCATCATGTCAAAGTTCACCAAAACGTTAGACAAACTCTTTTCAAATCAGATCTACCTAATAAAGTGGCCACTGCATTTGAAATAAAAAGTTCCCTTTTCTAAAAAACAAAACTGACATTTGTCTTGACCACACTACACTGTAAGCAGCTGTTCATATCTTACATAACAGTACATTTTTAAAAGTAGAATTATTGTGTAATTATGGAATATCTTGATTTTAAGGTAGCTCCATTGCCTGTAGTAGTCAGTGTTTCCAAAATAGGTTGGGAAAGGTTGGTCTAGAGTCTAGACCAGTGTTTCCTAACCTTTATTGAGCCACGGCACATGTACATCATCAGAAAAACCCCACAGCACACCACCAAACAGAAATCTCACAAAAAGTACTGTACATGTAATGAAACATAATAATCTTCTAGATTAAATATAATAATTGACCAAAATCTCAGCCTGTTTAGTTGAAGACAAGCTGATGTACTGGCAGGAATTGAAGTAAGACACTCACAAAGATTTTCTTCAACAGCTTTGATTTTTTTTTTTTTTCATAGCCGTGTGCTGCCACCGAGCAGAAGAGGATTTAACTGTTCTAATTTTCATGCTTTGACGAGCAATAAATAAATAATAGATTTCAGCCTAGTTATAGAAATTGGATAATTTTCCACAGCACACCTAATGATCTCTCACTGCACACTAGTGTGCCACGGCACAGTGGTTGGGAATCACTGGTCTAGCCTATAGTAGTCTAGATCAGTGATTTCTCTTTTTAGCCAACAAGTGGAAAATAAAGTGCACACAATTGAGGACAACAGGGTTTTGATAATTACAACAGTTTTTGTTAACCATAAAAATTAAATGAACCATAAGCAGGAACAAGCTGGGAGTACAGAACTTAATCTGAGGTAATTGGTTTTAGAAAAAAAAGCAAGTAAAATTCGAAGTTTATTAGTATTTGCAGGGAAAAGAGAGGAAGTAGTTTTACAATGCAGAACCAATCATGTGGTAAAACGAGGAAGCTGAACAATGAGAAAATTAACGGAAATGGTTGCAACGGCTTCGCTTAAAAAAATAAATATCACAACGACTTTAAGTGTTTGACTCACCAATTATTCACGCCACGGTGGGTTTATTTTTTTATTTTACAACTTCTACTGTACCGTGGTGTAACTCCGAGCTTGTTTATCTCATGCTGAAACGTCCGTTTAACGTTGGCTCTGCCCTGGTTCCCACAGTGTTGATTGGCTGATACGTGTCAGCCGTGTTCACTGACTGTGTGCAGGTGTGTCGTCTAACGTCAATATCCAAGAGTTCGCTGCTCTTGCTGCGATACATTGTGTTATCACGCTAACGTCCATCATTGTAATACTCAAATACTTCAATGTAATGTATTCAAATGTCTATGTTTAAAAAGACAGGTGGTTAATTCCCAGTAACTTAGTTTTGGACAGATTGCAGCATATTTATTACATTTATTAGTGTTTGTGTGTGTGTGTGTGTCCGTCACAGTACCATCAGCAGTGTCTCCAGCTCTCTCAGATAAACTTCCTCACTCTCCAAAATGCCCTTGAGAACCAGGAGTCTCCTCTCCAACATCTCCTCTGAGCTGCAGGTCTTCAGGAGCACACATTCAACCAGCATCTTCTTATTATAAATATTCTAGACACATTTCTTTCACTTCACGTTTTATTTAAATCATGTAAAGTTTTTTTTTTAAACTGCCAGATTTGAATTTTTAGATTTTTTTTAAAAATGTGCACTTTTTTAAATATAAAAAAAAAACAAAAACAAAAATGTGGTGATAGTGCCAATATCTGGACTCACAGGGTTTTCAGGAAAATCGATGCTGTCTGCCTGAAGTGGGGAAAAACTGGTGTCCTCCTGGAACACGTCCTCCTCCAGAACATCAGTATTGACTTCCACTGCAATGAAACAAAAGCAAAAGACAAGAAGAATTCATGTTAGAATTCTGCTTTGATTTAAAATACAAATACAAAAATTTAAATACAAAATAGTTTTTTATTTGTTTTCGTTTTGTAAAAAAATAAAAGACAAAAATGTCTCTCTCTCTTTCACCTGGTACATGTTGGGACTCTAGGTAAAGCACAGCGTCCTGGTAGATCTCCATCAGAGCTTCACAGGTTTGTACTCTGAGTCTGAAGCATGTGGAAACACAAACAACTTCTCTCACACCTCACAAATACACACAGCCATGCACACACACACACATACACAGAAGTGGTAAAACAAAACTTCCTCTTTCTGTTTAAGATGCCAATAAGAGGAAAATAAAACTTCCTGTCAGAGGGACACACGTTAGTACAGATAAGAACTAGTACATTTCACTTTCTACACATGTGATTTACTGTAAGTCTGCACTCACTGATCTTTTCATCAACTCAGAGTGAAGACCTTGTTGATCAGGTAGGGTTTATTTCACCTACCGAAGCATAAAGTACATACAAAGGGTTTAAATTGCCTCTTCACCAGATATCAACAATGTAGGTTGGGGCAATCTCGTTACTAAAGTTAGAGTCTAAACTGAAGCTTTAGCCTTGTCATTTTCAAACTGTTTAATTTTCGAATTATACTCTCTGTAATGGCACAAAACTAAAAACCAAAGGAAGCCACTAAACCACAGCTTCTGACTAACTGCACCTGACGTTGATAGACCAATTCCATCTACATCAGTACAACAGTGCCGCCCGCAGGACATAAACTGCTAACACAAGCTCTTTAAAAACGTTACTGTAATATAGTACTTCATTTCTGTTTCTGCTTGAAACGTATTCTGGAAACGGCGTCTTAAGACAAAAACACTAGTCCATTTGCGTTAACATAGTAACCTATTTACGACTGTTTAAACTCTCACTGTTCAAACATTTTTTAGACTTAAGTTAAAAATAAAGAGACATTGGGAAAAGAAATTCGACGTTAACACGTAAAAACAGCCTGTTGCATTCCAACCGGTTTCAAGCAGGCATGGCTACCAGAGGTTGGTCGTGCCTGCTTTAGGGGCTTTGTGGAATTAAATTATTCATCTACCAAAAAGAGTTTTGGGGTATTTTTTAAATACAATTTATTTAAAGGGACTTGTTAAATAAACAAAATTAAACTCCTGTCGTAATTTTGTCTGTTACGAACAATTCAAATTATTGTTTGGGCGCTTGATGGCAACATTGCCGTTATTTTAACAATTTGTCCTGCAGGAGGCGGTGTTTCTTCAAGTACAGGGTGACAAAAAAATATGCAGTACATTGTACTTTGATTGACTCCAACTTAACAGGAAGTGGTGTTGTTCTTTTACTCTCAATTTTCCATTTTAGACATCGACACTTTCACTTCTCCTTTAACCGACTCTAAATGGTATAATAGTACAGTTAATAAAGAAATGACTTTCTATGTGTTGTTGAAAATGTTTTGTTTGTTTTTTTTCACAAAGGTAAATAATTAGTGGTGTCACTGTTTGTCACCAGGCTGCGTTACTTCGTATCACATGTGCAGTGGTGCTTCTTTGACTGTGTTCCTGTCAGCACCAGGATGTGGTTGGTTGTCGTTTCTCTGCTATTTGTCCTGTGTTTAAATGATCCTGTTTGTGATGGTGGATCCCACTGACAGTTGGCTGCAGCATCAGGACAAAATCTTAGAATAATTACCACTCATTCTGCATGTATCGTAACCTCTCCACCACTACCCCTTTTGTTGTCAACAGCAGATATTGAACCACAGGACGGAGGAAATGGCAAAAAGTCCAAAATTGCACAAACTTTCTCATGTGTAACTGGTGAAAACTATTTATTTAACAAAAGTGCAGGATCAATAAAGTTCAGCATTAACCCTAACCTTGGATAAAACAATTTACTAAATGTGCAGTTTACACCGTAATAGAGGAATTCAAAATAAGGAAACACTTCTAGGTGTTACTGGATTAGGGAACTCTGTTGTAGGAAGTTTTTGTTTGTTTGTTTGTTTTTTTAAAGTATAACTAAGGGGGAAACCAACCCCACAAATTGACAATAGTGTGCCTTCGTTTGCAAAGTCAAACCCTGGGAGTTGACCAGAAGTTCCCAACTGATTTTAGAAATACATAAACTCCTTTTCAACAACAAACACTATGGTCTGACCAAATGTTTTAGGTCTTCTTACACAAATAAACATGTTAGCTTTGTAAATGCTGGTCCTTCTGATAAAGACTATGCAACTATTTCACTTTCTAATAATCAAAGAGTAAAGTCACGGTGCAGAAAAAAGGAAGTGGCTTCCCCTTTTTCCATTTGGGATATTCCCACATCACAGTATTGGAACATTTCCATCCAGGGAACACTGACATAACATAAGCAATGTTACAGTGTGGGGACACAGTGGTGGTTAAACAAGACAAAAATATTTCCAAGTAAACATTCTTTTTATGCCAATTAGGTAATGCCGTTTGTTTAAGTTTCAGCAGTTTGGCTAAAAGCTCATTATTCCCAGGCATTTGTGAAATGAAATTTCACATGCTATATGTAGGCCGCACATACATCATTTTTTGGGAAAGACAAGCCCTCCTACTAATGTAGACATGACACAGAAACATGTCAAAAAGATTTTTTTTATTATCTTTAAATGAATTACAAAAACAGAATGGGACACAAGAGCAAACTGGAACTACTGGATTACTGATATAGCCATCATTATAAAAGCAATTATTATAAAAAAAATGAAATGCAGCAATGCTGAAAATGTATAAATGATTATAAAATAGTGAAATAATGAACTTGTTTCACTTAATGTATTATATGATTATAACAGCGGTCATTTTCAGTCAAACTGCTTTTGTACCCAACAGCTCCATTAGTTTATCCACTGTGGACTTGGGTTGTAACCACTGTGTGGCTTGCTGGACCACTGCCCCTTATCTTCACCTCTCGATTCATCTGGCACCAGACACATGGGTAGCACCACAACAGCTTACAGCAGTCGTCACAGCATGAGCCCTAAAGAATATAACGAAGAAAATGGTTTACTACAGATCCTGTTTGGCTGTAGTTTTTAGCACAGACATCAACTCATACTGTATGTTCACATATGGAATACATATAGTACTTAAGCTCTTGTGACCACATCTGACTGTAAAAGATGTTAGTACAGAGTAGTGGAGCACATCTTGACACGTACATATACAGGTATGTACTGGGCTACAGAGTGGTCATGACTTTGACTGTATACATGCATTTACAACACTTTACTCCTACAACGGACAGTGTAGTTCATTGTTTTCATCAGTTCAAACAATCAAACACTGGTCCGCTCCCATCCTTTTAGGACAAACCATTAAGCATTTCACTGTGGTTACCAGTCCACAAGAGCTTGATGCTCAGTGAAGAATCTTGTCAGAGCAACATTTTTTCCCTGATAAAAGCGTCTAATGGCTGCATGACACCCAAATGGCAGCATTAACCACTTTAATTATAGCAGGGAGTAAGGTTTTATCAATGTTAGAATGAATGAGGTCCATTAGGAACGATTCTCTTAGGCATATTATGAAACATCTTCTGAGTTGCATTTCAAGCTTTTGATGTGCATTTGTCTCAGTAAACACACGTCAACACTGCAATGATTGCAAAGTTTCAGGCTTCTGGCCTTTTGTCTTACAAGCTGCACAGATATGCAGTTAATTATGTAGTGATTAAAGAAGTAACTATTAAATTATTACATCTCAAGAAATCCCATAGTTATAGGATTAGCTTTCTGAATTGCAAACTATTAGCTTCGGAGTCAAACTCTTCTTAATGCTTAACATTTTATTATCCCTGATAAGATCTGAAGTAGAGCTGCTCGATTACTAACAATCATAACCCTGATTATTTTGGTAAATATTTAAATAAAGATTACTCTCAATGATTACTCTTTGGAAGCACTAAGCATACCACATAATATATATTTTGATATTTTCCATTTAAACCTCCTCTTAAATTAACTTAGAGTATCCATCATCCATCCATCCATTTTCATTCGCTTATCCATTAACGGGTCGTGGGTGCAGCAGTCTCCATGACCGCCCCCCAAAACCGTACCAACCGCCCTAAACCTTCCTGTGGGTGGTGAGTCCACTGGAAGGTACCAACCGCCCTAACCGGGATTCGATCTTGCCGACACCAATGACATTGCCTCTGGTCCAAAGAGCCATTAACTTAAAGTACAATATTGATATTTTAGAAGTAAGAACTGTACATAAGAAAACATAAATCTGCACTTAGCTGTTATCATGACTAATACTAAGTAAAAGAATAATAACAAAAGTTATTAGGCCCAAAATATATTTGCTTGAAATTTTGGTTTACAGTCAAAAGACACTGACAGAGCCTACGCATGTGTTCAACATTTGGTCCATTATAGCATAGCTCAAACAGAAAACATAAACACTAGTAAATGCCGGTAGGACTGCTGGAGTCTACAGTAATGTATATGCCTTCAACTGATGACTGTGATGTAGAGGACATCAATGTAATGGTTTTGTATTTTAACTACATCTTTTTGTGATGAACTGTAGGGACATTGAAATCCTACCCCCTGATTTGCTGTATTATGTAGTTGAGTATTAAAAGAGCAGCATTTGGTTTTGCATCTGAATGAAAATGGCTGTGTACAGTTCACAGATAACACAATCCATCATTTGGTTACCATCACAAGCAAATTAAAATGCTCCACCAGTTTCCAGTGATAAGTGCGCACCAAGTCAAAGGAAACTCCCTCTTACTCTGCTTTTTGAATAAATTTGAAAAAGGCAAATTATTTGGTATGAAAATGATGAAAAAAGAGGAAATGCAACTGCTGCACCTACGTGGAAATGCTGAGCCACACCTTTGAGATGTCTGTCACAACATCAGCGTTCACTGGTGATAGAGAATAGCTAAAAGTCTAGAGGTTGCTTGAAATGACAAAAGTACATCAGTGTGATATCTGATTCCCAGACTTGTCGACATGGGTACATACACAGTTGTTGTCAACCTGTTCGACTGGAATTAAAAAATGAGTATGTAAGTTTGCTGTGTCATTGAAAAATATAGGCTTGTCGTAAATTGTTAGTTTAATAACTACTCATGCCTGCGATACACTGCACTAGTCCTCGTCCCTAAGGTTTGGGAACAACTGGGCGAACTGTACTGATATATTTTGCTAAAATAATATATACAATTCAATAAACAAAAACCATTGTAGTTTGTAAATAGGCAAGATCTGCTGTTTTGATCATTTTCCAAGTTCTATTTGGAAATGTTATTTTAGTTAAATAATTAATAAACAAATAAACATCTATATACAAAGTTACCCTCCTCCCACTGTATGTGATGATGTTCAGTATTAAGTTTAGTCATAATAAGATTCAAATTTGTTCTGCGAGTAAAAGAAGACAGTGACCAGTTGTTCAACTGGTGGCAAGCAACTTCAAATGATAATTCTCTAACCCCCAAAGTTCCAACACTTACAGGGATGTTATGACGGTCTCTAACAGAGGAGCGGAGAAGGCAGGACACCACACAGCAGAAGTCCAGTATGGGCATGCAGCAGCACCAGCCGTGTAGGTTGGCTGTCTGACACTGCATGCATGGGAAACACCACAAAGCACAGCAGCCTGCAAAGAGAAAGAAGAAAATAGAAATTCAATTACAATCCAGTGACAACTCATAACAAATATGCTCTTCCGTAAGAAGAATGGAAATGAATTGTCATTAATGCAACATATTATTTGGATTACATAATAGTACTTGTTACAATGAATTTGTAAGACAAGTTCATAAGACACACTCAAAGATACATATTGCTTCACTCCATTGAACAAAGGAAATGAAATTACCCAGTGCAGCATAAATTAAAACATAGAAACTGAAATGAATTTGGCCTCTGCCTTATAACGCCACGTGCCTTAAGAGGACTCACCCCCACACCATGGAACCACTGATAAAATCTGATTTTTTTTTATTGAGCTGACCAACCCAGTGTTCACATGATGAGGACATTTGAATTGAATAAATTCAAAATGCCCAATTTTAGACAGATATAAACTAAAGCCATACACTGAACTTTAAACAGTTTGTACAACAACAATTTTCTGGTCTCAGTTGAAATCACTGTTACAAAAAACACTGCTGCGTCAAAGATTAACTTACAGGTGCCCACGTCAGCACAGCAGTCACAGAGGCCAGTACTCCATGTTCCCGGGCCCTGGACGTTAGTCGTGGTCACAGACATCACTTGGGGCTGCTGGTAGACGGCCATGGCTACAGGATACAAGATACAAAGATGAAGAAGAAAGATGAGACTACCACATCACTGGTGGCTAGGTCTGGGAAGGTGAGTATTTACAGTTGAAGGGGAGAAAACAGTTGTTGGAGTTTTTTATTTTTTATACAGACCATTATTTTACACAGCATTTCTGACTGGGCAATAGTTGCTTACAATACCCTTTAAACATTAAATGATAGAGCTTACGATAGTAACAAAATAATGTAGAAGCCCTGTAAAATCTAAAGTTTGTCATTTGGTGATGCATTTGAACCTTGCCATTTTAACATTGTGGTTAAAATGGGAATTGTGATTTCACTTTCACTCTTAAAACATTCAACTGGAAAGATTTTGCAACGCTGTTTTCCAAACATATAAATGAAGAAGTATATCAGGAGGCCTAAACAGTGGAAACGAAAGTAGCACCGTTGTAGGCATTTTATTGAGCCTTATAACCATTTTGTAAATCAAAAAAAGGTACAGAAAGTCTGTCCACACTGAATGCTGACTGGTCTACTTCTCAACTTCTCAAAACCAGTCAATCAGCATAAACAAAAAATCCCTCTCTTTCTTTCTGCTGATGGATGTTCCACACCACAATCCCTGGACCCTAACTCCCAGATGATTGGCCCTTCTGTGTTTATTTAAATGTTTTAAATCACAGCATTTCATGTAGTTATATAACCACACACATTGCAATTCAATTAATATTGAAGCATTAAAGTGTATGTCCTCATAATCAGTGCTTGAGTGCCTGGCTGGCCTGCAGTCCAGATTTGGGAGAAAACCAAACCAGTGTAACAAAAGACTGCTTAGCAGCTGATTCTTTCATACAGCAGACATTTTACTCACTTAAATCAATCAGTATTCCCCATCCTAATGTTGGCTAATATCAAATGTGTTTTTTTGTTGTTGTTTTTTTTAATCAACAGCTAAAATTAATTAAATATGGAATGGCTTAGAACATTCTGCTTCATGAAGGACCCCACCCACCCCACAAATGCTCTGTTTGTCCAGAAGACGGCTACGGAGCATCAGAAGCAGGACCACCAGTAACCCCCCACCCCTACCCCCGTACCCCCACATTGATTCAACACTCCTCCCCTCATAACCACCCCACAAACAGCAAATATGTGTTGGCCTGACCATTGTCTCACAACTATTGTTCCCACATATGTTGCTCTTGTTGCCTTGGCAATGTTGTTGTTCTTGTCTTTCACTCTTGCACATTGTGTTTCTCTTTCTTCGCTGCACTATGTCAATCAATGTACTCGAACCGGGACCAGGGAGATTCATTTCCTTCATCCCATGTCTAACGTGTGTCGCAATGACAATAAAGAACCTTGAGTCCTTGAGTCCTTCAATAACCCATTATTGTAGACTGTACACAGTAGCATTTGAAAAGTTTTAACAAGGTGTAAAGAAATAAGAAAATAGGTGTATAACCTAATGTTGGTCTACTTCCGCTATTGTTTCTTTAAGAAATCAGTGAAACTGCTTTCTTGTTTTATTAGATTAGATTAGTTAAATACAGAACTACATGGGAAAGAACAACTTTGACATTATTTTCATTTTTTAAAAGGATTTGTTATCCAAACTATAAAAAAAAATGGGAGGAAATGCTTATAAGGCAACCGTTTCTGACTGACAAAGTCTGAAAAACTACAAGGAAATGGACTTGGTTGATAAGCTCAACAACTAACAACTAACCATGCCAAAAGATACTGTTGAGAGGGGGAATGGCAATTGACAATAAAACAATTATCTTCTGCAGTTCAGTTACCTAAAGTATTAAAAAATATTCTGTCATCCAAACAAAACACCTGGAAGCTTTAAGAGTGATATTTTATTTCGTAAATTGTTACGTTATTTGTTTGTTTGGTTTTTTTGCTCTTAACTGAATGTTAAACTGCGTCTTTCTACTAACTGCTCCTTCCACGTGGTTCTACGACGAATTACACTGTAACAATATCTTATCCTATGTCGTTCATGTGGAAATGTGTATTTTAAGTGGCAAATATTATCATGATGGTCGCAATATATGAGATTTGAAATTAAGTGAAGTTCAGGTTATTACAAGCGAATTGTGACGTAATAGTGACGGCGTCTCCGTTAAACTAATATTAAAATATATAACGTAAACGATATCAAACTAACTTTTATGCTGTTTTAAAAAGTTCAAATTGCAAAATCGAAACTCATATTAAAGATAAAAAGATGAGAAGATTTTGTCTTACCTCTCTTCGCGGATGTGTGTGTGTACTGCAGAGCAGACAGGAAAAGACTAAAATGTTCAAAGGTAGCACAAAATGGGAGAGAGCAATTCTGGGTTTCGTTTTCTACAAAACGGATTTAAAAAAAAAAGCCAACAATTACAGCTCTCTGTGCAATTTCATATAACGATACTTGGACAATAAAGGACATGACGTAAGCCTAAAGCAAATACACTGATTGGTTGAACGTGCAACAGGTAATAACTGACACTAACGTTATCAGCTTTATAAATAAACCATTAACTTTTGCAATGCACTACTATAAAACCTATTTTAGTCCATTATAAATAAGGTCAGGACAACATTAGACATTGCACTTTGAAAAACTAGATAGATAGATAGATAGATAGATAGATAGATAGATTACGTTGTTGCAATTTTGACTCAAGTCACTAGTATGACTAGTTCATAAAAAGGAAACAAGTGAACATTGAAGTGGGACACGTCATTAGGTTACAAACCGGTACTTTGAGTTAGACCAGATTGGTGGTTTGAGAAGAAGAACTACATATGTGGTCCATTATGACAGATTTCTCTAGTCACTGACCACAACATTTTCACTGTCCACAGTGGCGCCAAGTGAAACTGTGATTTATCACAGCCCTGAGTTGACCGCTAACATGGCTTTCCTCATAAAGAATTTCAGGCTGCCTCTTTGAACTAGTTTGTTACGAAGCCATAACCTCGACCTCGAGGTTATGACGCCATCTGGTGGACAATCAGCGTAATGCAACTGGAATCTACAAAGTACAGTAGGTGTTAGTCATGGGCCAAGAGCTCAGCAAACCATCCATCCATCCAGTTTCATCCGCTTATCCGTTACCGACTCGTGGGGACAGAGGTCTCCATGACCACCACCCAAATCACACTGCACCGTACCACCCCCCCTGAACCTTCCTGCAGGTGGTGAGTCCACTGGAAGGTACCAACCGCCCTAACCGGGATTCGATCTTGCCGACACTACTGACATTGCCTCTGGGCCAAAGCACCACGAGCTCAGCAACTTTCTTCAAAAAATAGTAAGTGAAAAAATAAAATATGTTACAATCTCAATTCGCTTTCCTAAGTATTTAATGAAGAGCATTGGCTGATAAGAAGCTCAAGTATTTTATAGTAAATAAAAAGATTTGTCTTTGCATTTAGGCCTAATTAATTCCCAAAACACTGAAACTATTTTCCCATTAGCGGAATAATTAAATGCTAAGGACACAAACAAGTTTTAGATTATATTTTCTGGACGTCAGCTGAGCAATAGCAATAGATGCTAAAAGAAAAATGTATTTCACATTTATAGCATTTACTTTACAGTGTACTTCACTTTGTAATTGTGAAAATTTGAAAAATGGATAAAAACTTTGAATGTCCTCTATTTAGAGGGTACAGTAATGTCACTACATCGTCTTTGAGCACACGAGGGCGCAATGACTCAGAAAGTTGACATGTATTTTCTTATTACTTTCACACAGACAGAGTCATGTTGTTTCTTAACTAACTGATGGTTCTTTTTAACAACTTTTATTATTTTAGTTTTTTAATTGATTGAAAATTATATGTATATATACATACTGTATATATACATATATACATGATCTTTCTGTCTGCAGTTCTTGACAGTTTTGAAAACTATGTACATCTGCTAATGTCTAAACTTAGTTCTTTTCTTTGAACATGGTGCTCTCACAAGTGTCAGCTAAATACCTACATTTCCCAAGGGATTAATAAAGTGCTATCTACTGTATCTATCTAAAACCAGAGAGCAAGCGACAGAGAGAGAGAGAGAAAGAGAGAGAGAGAACGAGAGAGAGAGAGAGAGAGAGAGAGAGAGGAACTTGAGAGTTGTCGTCAGTTTAAGCCAGTCTTCAGTGAGAGAGCAGGGAGAGTGGATCATGCAGCTGATAAACCTTCTCTTTAACCATCATCATCATCATCATCACATGACTCCCACTCAGTCCAGTGATGTCAGCCAACAACAGCTCTTCATGGACCTCATCTTCAGCATCAGAGGATCAGGACTACACCTGTGTTCGCTTCTACGTCTCCACCGCTTCCTTCTCTGTCCTCCTCTTCTTCAACCTCATCATCAACTGGACCATTGTGGGTGAGGAGCGCCTCAGGACCTGTGCTCGGTACGTCCTGGTGTTCCACCTGCTGGTATCAGCACTCATCTACCTGGGCATGAGCAGCGTCTTCTACTACCAGATCCACCTCGTCTCTCGACCAGGACGCAGCACCTGCCTTTTCATGGTCACAGTTCTCATTAGCAGCGCCTCTAACACCCTCCTCACCCTCACCGTCATGGCAGTGGACCGATACTGTGCCGTGTGTCACCCAATGCGCTACAGCGCCACCTGCACACCGGGCCACTGGCCTTGGCTTCTGGGCCTCCTCACTTGGCTCCTGGCCCTCCTTATTCCACTCAGCCTGCTCCTGCAGCCAGACTCCTACTCCCAACACGAAGAGCACTGTGGGCCGGATCAGCTGAGAGTCGGAGTGCCGCAGAAGATGGTGTTCATCAGTTGCTGCACGGCTCTGATTTTGTACACCTACGTGCGGATACTGATGGAGGGCCGCAGGTTGGGGGTCCTCAATAGGCGCAACCGCACTGGCCGCAGAACCATTGCCTTGCACGGCACCCAGCTGGGGGTGTACATCCTCCCCAACTTTGTCAACTTTGGTTTGACCACCCTACACCAACACGGACTGATCCAGAGCCAGACCAAGGAGCTGTCGGCTGTGGTCAACTTCGCCTTCTTCAGTTTAGCCCAGTGCGTTGCGCCAATTGTCTACGGTTTGCACAAACAAGAGCTGATGGATCAGCTCAGTCAAAGGTTCCCCTGCTGTTCCAGGTACTTGAAGAACGTCCTGGGCTGGACCATGAGGGCCAGTTGGCAGTATCCACAACACAGACAAAGGTGCTCGTTCATTTGTTTCTCAAATTAATCAAACGGTTGTTGATACATTTTCATGGAAAAATCATTTTCTTGGTTTTATAAATGCGGTGTGTGCAAAGTAAGGACCATTTTTGGTAACTCATATTTCTGGTATCTGTTTTTAGAATCGTTGTAAGTATTCAGTTGACCAGACACACTACAGGTTAATCTAAAAGTCTCTGACACCTTCAAGAAGATGTTTCTGTTCGAACAGCACACTCGCTTTGAGATTGTATAATTTAGAACATTTTATATTTCCCGTTGAGATGTTACCATCATTATATGCACACATAGTTATCTTAGATTCCTGCACATAGTCCAAGTCCATAGTGTTTTGCTTTAGTCAACAACAGTAACACCACTGAGCCCAAAGCAACAGCAGCTATTAGATGTTTGTGTCCTCAAATGAAAAGTATGCAACATTACTTACCAACTTTTTACATCCATGAACCTCCTCCTCCTTCCCTGCAGGGGGCACTACGCAATGTAAATCACAAGTCCTGTTAAATGAGCATAATATATATTTTAGTTTGAGGTCAATCTTATTATTCCCACCAAAACAACTTCCATGATCATCATTAACACAGCCAATCACAGACAACCTGCCACAGTACACGTATCGCTGAGCACTAAATATATCCCTATCCCTACATAAAAATGCATACACATACAAGTACACACATTTCCATATATATGTACTGTATATATATATATATATTATATCTTGAAACAACCATCCTTCGACTGCTTCATTGCTTCATGTTGCAACAGTGACCCAGCCAAGGCCAGCGCTCACACCATGAGTCAACTGTTTCATCACTGAAGTTTTGCCCTGAAGGGTTATGACACAACAAAAGTGGCACTGATGTAATTTTTTAAACTCTGCGTTGTTTTTGCCCTCAGAGAGAGAACGTTGACAGCCGTAACCATCATCTCCCAGGAGGTTCCTCAGACCCTTGCTGAGGAACAAGAGACCAGACCAGACTCAGACAGCACTTCCTCACAGGACTCACACTCAGGTCAAGGTGATACGAACAATGAAGGATCAACATGAGTATTGCTGAATACAAGACCCTGTAACGGAGGTTTACAGCCGAACTGATTTTGGATGGTTTTCATGGTTTTTGACCTCTTCTACCATCAAGAAAAGACACACTCACACGTGGATTCTCAGACAGTGTGACTTCTGGAGGATTGCCTAGTATCCTAAATGTGAACTTTTGCTTTTTTCTGGCTGGTCCAGAGTTTTTGAACCTCAGAATTTCTGCACATAGACAACATAGAGTCTGAGTCATTTGAATGCAGTGGAAGATTCTCACGTGTGCGTACACATATGCAAAGGTCTGGCTATTAAAGCTCTGGTCTCGTTCTTAAGGTACATCTGAATGTTTCTAGCATCCTGCAAAGCCCTGAAACGTAATATGTTTCTAGCATCCTGCAAAGCCCTGACGACACATTTTGTCTGCTGACAAAACTCCAGAGAGAACCACACAGACACATCTCCAACACGATACATCTTTGTTTGTCATGATTTTCAACACTCACATCACAAAGAGGTCATATTTAAAGTCTCACGATCGTACAATTTACAAAACGACAAATTTAAAACAAAAATCACAAGGTTCTATGGCATAGTGACATATATATGTTTTATATATATAGTATATACATATATACACACAAACACACACATATATATTTATATCCAATAAACAAATGTATTTAAACATACATTTTTCTTCTGTTTGACTGGTAATGCTATATATCTAAAGACGGATATATGGAAAGCTAAAAAACAAAAAAAGGTAAAGTATGCGAACAATTTTAAGCATTTAGCTAATAGTTTTTAAAGTATCTGAAAGTAGCCAGATGCTAATGAAAACAATTAAGTCTAAAATAATCTGACGTGAGGCCAGAAAAGATATTTTGCAGAAGATTCATCAATATTGTTTCCTTGATGCTTGCTCATCATTGATAAGAACAAAAAGGCCCAAAGAACAAGGTCGCAGCTGAAGAATACAGCAGCATACAGTAGGCTCCCTGTTGTTAATGTTTCAGAAAAACCCACAATAACCCTTATTAGTGAAGGCCGTGTGAAAAATTTAAATGTCACTCTGTATATTACACACGAGCACTGTAGTAACTTCTCAGTAACTTGTGGTTGCTGTGGTTGAACAAAGTAAAAGTACATTTATACTTCCATTTTGAATCCTGCAAAATGATGAATTGGTGTGTGTAGTGTACGTTGGAGAATGTGGTCGTGGTGAATATTTGGCATTTATGTTTAGGATTTATATCATTGTACTGAATTTTTGAAAAATAAGTGTCCAGAAACTAAGGTGATAGTGTTGGATTTTCAGGTTTAAAAGTGACTTTAAATGGAAATGTTATCAAAGAATTTACTTTCTCAAAGTTTAAATCAAAGTTTACTTTGCAACTACAAGTTCTATCATTTACGCATATTATCAACAGGAAATCAGCAAACAGCATCAACTCTTTGTGGCAAAAAAAAAAAAAACAAAAAAACTGCTGAATTTTCTGATTACGACAGGAGTAGCAGAGAGAGGGGAATTCTCAACGGGTTAACCACACAGCTCTTACAGCAGCAGACTCTCTCACTTTCACAGCCCACAGCAGCAGCAGAAACAGAAATGAAAAAAAAAGATTACATCTGAAAGGTCTACAAAGAGAAGGAAGGAGTTCCAGTGAACTCATTCTACAGCATTTATGCAACACCTGTCAAACACTTACTGGCATATCCCTCGCTTGTCAAAGGCTGCATGAGTTGCAAAAGAGAATAAATACAACAGAAAAAGGAAACGAGCCTGTCTGGCAAAGGAGGAAGCAGAGAAGATATAGCACAGTAAAAGGGTTTTTTGCTTTGCTTTGCGAAGTGAAGTCGAAAAACACCAAAAAAAACACTGTCAAATGAATCCATTTATTACAACAGAAGTGTGTGGTCGGGCTGAAGATATCTGCTTAAAACACAGCAAACCTCCAAAAACAACACAACTTTGCACAATTGTTACTTTCCATGGCTCCTGTACAGAGAGATTGAACTACAATGAAGTTATTTACAGTCAAAGATCATCTTCCACCAACGCAGAAGGACAAAACAACTCTAAAGCTTTGTCAAATAACATCACAGTTTATTAAATAAAGAGTAAAGTATGAATGTATTTTCTTTGTCCGTCTGTGGACTGGTTTGTAAGGCAACGGGTTTGGCTATGACATACATCAGAACCTCACATTAACAAAAAATAAAGGCAAAGTTCTCCTTTTGAAATACTGTACCTGCATCTGTATCTGCACAAATTAGAACAAGTTAAATGTTTCTGTGATTATTTCACAAGTTAACAACTTCCTGATGTTCACGTTGAACTGACGTTACTTACAAACATTTTGTCATTAAACAAGTAGCAATAAAAAAATAAACAGCCAGAAAGAGATTATTAACTGCATGTCCATCTGACTGAGTCCAGACCAGATTCATTTCCATCAACATAAACACAATTCACCTCAAATAAAAAATCATTTTTAACCATGATCCAACAGGTTCTGATTCTCACATTTCAGAACCAAAGGTATGATTTGGAAGTTTTTAGATCCTGTAAATGAAGCATTTTCAAAGGCAGTTAACAAACCAAAATCCTTTGTTCTACCTAGTGTCCAATTGGAGGCACCAAACATTTGTAAGATCAAAAATGTAGAGATCAAAGAGGAAGATATCGTACTGGGAACCACATTAAAGCAAATCAAATGAGAGCGCAGTTGTCTTTCCTTCACCGTTTAAGGACATTTGACTGTCCTTCGTCTAAGTATCGTCACCCTTTGGTCATTGTGTCAATTGTCTTCTCTGGGGCTATTTGTTCCTCAAATAAAAGAATGCCATTTTGATTTCTCTGGGAGATGAGTTTTAGAGTAAGTGAATGGCAAAAACTGTAGTGTAAAGATCTCTGTCAACAGTGAAATAAAATGAGAGACCAGGTACCCAACCAAACACAAGTACCTCTGACATTAAATCCAAGAACTGATAACAAAATAGACAGGTTTTAAAACATTTAAATGTTCTTGTAAAAAACCCTAAAGATATAATACCATTAATGTTAAATGACTCATTCATCTGTTCTACGAAGGCTGCTGTTCTCACCACAGATTTCTGATGTTCTAGTATAAACGGTTAAACTAATCAAGTGCAAAACTGAGATAAAAATGTTGGGAGGGCAGAGATAAACAGTTGGTTTAGAAACCCAGAGGGTGAGGAGCGACCACGCCTCCGTTCTCCACTGTGGCTGCAGAAATAGCCTGCAGGTTCTTAAAGATCCGTCTGGAGTCGCTGGACTGAAGCAACTTGATGTCGTTCATGACTCTGTCATGGGCCTGAGGGAAGAGCAAGGGTTAAAAAGCCAGCAGAAAAACTAGGATTAAAAAGTGTCTGAAGCTAAAGTTTAATCAGAAACACAGTCGCAGGTCTAGAAATAATAATAATATCACTGTAGACTGGAAAACAGTGCAGCTGTGTAGATGGATGGATTAGATTATTGGACAGATTTTCAAGACACTTCTACAAATGTAACATTGTCTAGTCAGTAGCAGGTGAACAGTTTTTTGGTTGAGAATGTTTCTCTCGCAAGGCTTCTTTATTTCTGCGTGTACATGGTGAAAGCAGAAGTTGAACCACTTGGTGTAGGTTGAAGCTCACAGCGGAAGTTTACAGATTTAGCCAATCTGTAAACTTCCACATTTGGCTCAGTTTGCTTAAAAAATAAAACAAAATAAAAAACTTACATGAAACAAAGGACAAAATAACTTAAGCCTCAGAAAGAGACACTTGGTGCAAGTAGTAAAAACAATGCTGACTGGATTCTGAACAATATGGACATATATGTCTCCCTTATGGTTTGCTAAAAACTCCAAATAATATCAGACTCATTTGTCAGAGTGTGAGTCTCACCTCAATACACCAGGTCTCACAGAGCATCTTTTCGTGGTGAGCCGTAGCTTGTCCTTGACTCAGTGAGCGCGAGGCTCTGTAGAGGATCAGAAGAGAGCACGATGTTCCTGTGAGCTAAGCAGTAAAGACCACGGCTGACCGTTTAATTTTTTAGCTGGTGTTATCTATTTGTAAGTCTACCAACAAACGACTTCTGAGGTTATTTAGGCCCATACGTTTAAGACCTCACACGGTGCTTAATTCAATCAGCCACTACTGAAGTCAGCCTCATTTTTGTGCTGGTGCCATCGGTGATACAGTACTTTCCTCATCAATGTATAGTCTGTGGCAAACAAAACAGATGAACTGTGGACAAGATCACCTTTTTAAAAGGGTTGTAGAGAACTATGCAGTGGAATGTTTGTATAATAAGCCTGGGTTAACTGCCACAACACGTGACTAACAAAACCAACTTCAACAGAGAA
>NC_024307.1:24098811-24113969 GCF_000523025.1 Cynoglossus semilaevis | reverse complement strand
CCTGTCGTTAGCCAAAATATCATTTTTAAGCAATGCTAACATAAGGCATAACTGTGTGACGTAGCCATTGGTACTTTTGTTTATTCTCCACAGGAGGGGTCTCAAGCTCAGATGAGGTGGGGGTCACTGTTGCCTCTGCCATTATTGAAGGGCCAAAAACTGACAGGTTACATTATACTGACATCTAGCTTCAGGCCTCATGGGGGTGCTCATGGGCTGAAACTGGCCTGTGGGCCAACAGTTTGAGATCACTGCTCTATATATCTTTAATTCAAATGTAAACCATGTCATTGAGGATGAACCATTTCTGGAAGAGTTTCTATGTTGTGATTATCCAGCTTAACAACATACTAACACTTATTATTTGAGGAAACCTCCCACAGACTCCTTAATTGGAGTTATTTTGTAACCAGATTAACACTTAATTATTTCATCGTGTACCTTGAAAGTACAACCACCATGGCATAAATGTCAATGGCACAGTCTGCTACTCTCTTTAGGACAAACTGCTCATCTGTAAGACAGAGAAAATAACGTGTTAACATATTTTTCAAAAATTAAAAAAAGGATAAACTACCATGAAACAATGTTATAATTTCTTTTTCATTCATTAAATCAAAGCCCGAAAGATCACCAGAGACTGAGCGAGGAAAAAAATGACTAAAAGCAATACCTGGGGATTTTATCTACACCCACAAAATCTCACCTTCTCTCCGTCTCACACACACACATGCCCACATTCGCCCAAACTCTTACCAATGATTTTCCTGCCATGTTTGACAAGCAGCTCCTCAACGACTGTTCCAAACTGTTCAATTACTTTAACTGTCTATACAAAACACACACACACAAAAAAGAATCAGTTCTTCAAAACTTTCCACCCAACAACCCACTCAGCCACATTAAAAACACCAACACTGAAAGAGTAACCTACCAGGTCACCACTCTGTGACAGTTCAGGGTGCACGGTACCCTGCAGTGTCAGGCCTGTGCTCAAACCCGCCTTCCTGCAAACACAACATTGTATATTATGTGGCGTTAATAATTGTAATTACATACGTATATGTATATAATTACATTATATACATACATACACATATATACATACCGTATATACATATATACACACACACACATATATATATACATATATATACACATATATACATACATATATATACATACCGTATATACATATATACACACACACACATATATATATACATATATATACACATATATACATACATACACATATATACATACATATACATGTATATGTAAATATATATATATATATATGCACTTAACTTTAAATGTACTGCCATAAGAACAAAAGTGTCAGAATTTTTTTATACAGTATTTACATCAAATATTTAGTGTTGGTCAAAGCAAATACAACTGAATACTTAAGGTTACTTAAGATTAAAGTTATCCTATTTTCAATGACATTGAGGGTTATTCTATTTATTTATTTATTGTTCCATTCTATTACCACAGTGAAGGTATCTAAAACCTCCATATAAAGACTGTTTGGTGAAGACTAGAGGGATAGCAGAGGCTAAACCTCAGACAACCTGAGGGCTACTGTTGCCACTTCAGTTATCATTTGGTTGCAGGCCGGGAGTTTGGGGAAGACCGACTACTAGTAGATTAAAAACAAAAACAAAACAAAAAAAAACAATATAGCCAAAGCCTGAAACATGTGACAATTTCATTTAAGTGCACACAACATCGGATGATAAATAATATTGTCTATTGTACACCATCAGCAGCTGCCTTTCTGTTCTGTCATGTGATTTGAAAGATACCGGAAAGCAGAGAGGGGTGAGTGTAAATGATGCAACCTTTTAGCCCTCTTGGAGAGTTCTCCTGCCAGCAGTACAGCGTTTCCAAGTGGGTTCTTCAGGGCCTTCTGTAGACCCTTCAGCTGGTTACCTGCGTTCTAAAGTAAAACAAAAAATATTTTTCTAAAAAGTATATATACTATATACTTCTACTATACTATATAGTATATACAATACATCTAATGATTTAAAGTCAATTTCCCTGTAGACTTGACTAAACATGAATGAGAATGACTTTGTATTACTGAAAAACACACTAGTCAGTGCAGTAGTGTTTGAAGCACATTACTGTGGATTTAGGATGTGATGATGAAGTGATTAAGGCTGCAGAAAACACTTCCTCAAACTGAAATTATCAGTTCAAATCAGTTCATTATTTATTTATTTATTAAACAAACATGACACGCTGGGCATCAAATTACCTGGAAGCCGTTGAGGGCCACAAAGAGCCGCAGGATGTCGTTGGTTCCCTCAAAGATTCGGAAGATTCTCAGATCCCTCATCACTCTCTCCACTCCAGGGTCCTTCAGAGAGAGGAACAGAAAACAAATGTAGCAACTTGTGTTTTAATTCTACAACAATTTCAGAATCAGACGGCAGGAAGAAGTCTTTGTGCATTTTTTGACATAAAAAATAATTTTCTGATCTGGTGCACATTTCACCAACATGAACAAGGATGTGAAACCTACAGCTGCACATGTAATATGAGAAAAGGTTTAAGAAAAGATTTGTATTTGAGGCCACACAGATACAATGACTACAATACAGGGGCATCAGTAATAAAGTCACACATATATAGACTATGCGAGAGAGCATATTATAGTTCACATCACCGCCCTGTGGTTTTTTCAAAGCGTACCTATCTAATGATTAAAATCTGCTTGAAAATTCTTCCCATGTGTTGCACGGTTTACTTTAAATACTGCAACAACGTGGGTGACAAGAGCTACTGTGGCAGTTTGCAGTTGTTTTTACAGACATGGCAACCGGTAGCAAGATTTTTCATGCAACAATTACATACACACAAAGTGATCACTGTAACCAACACTAAGCTAAGACTAGCTTAGCAAATATTGGAACAAGGTCCTCTATAAACATCATCCATGACAATAAACTAACACTGCAGGTATTGATGCTTTGGGACAAGGGAGGAGGGTTACAAGAAGGAAAAACTATTGCACAACTGATAAAACCAGGAAATGATGATCGTTGGGAATTTTCTCGATTCTGAGGATGTAATTAGGGTTGGAAGAAGCATGAAGACTAAACCAATAGGCAGCAAATCACAAGGTAAAGGTTTTTTTTTTGGGTAAAGAGACACTGCTGTGTACTTTGCAGCATCTCAAATAAGGACAGACTCACAGATACAACAGAGATTCTCTAAGAACATTATTAAATAGAGAGGCGGGAAATCCCAAAGTTTAGTGTCATGGTTGAGATGCGAGGCACACACGCACACACACACACACAGAGAGGGAGAGTTTCTGTTGTTGTCGTCGTCTTCTTGCTGTTCCCTTTATGTGCACATGTGAGCAATATTGCACAACAGCACCCCATCTAATCTAATTTTTTTTATATTTCAAAATATAATAAATATATGGTATAAAATATAATAACAATATATATAGATGTTATATAACTATAAAATTGTTGGGTGTATATTAATGATTTATTTACTGCCATTGTACACACAACAGAATTTGTCCTCTGCATTTCACCCATCAACCAAATACTGGGGATGAGCTGCCAAAGAGGAAGGATGAAAGGCTCTGTAATCATACTTAAATACTAGTTTTATACATTTCCATTTGTAAGATATCTTTTGAGCATCTTTAAAGAAAGGAATAACAATCTCACATCTACCTTTGATTTGACCTGCTAGGCTACACTGACACAGCTTTGCCTCATTTGTCCATTTATACCTTCACGATGACTTGGATTTCAATTTGACTTGGATTGGCAATTTCTGGCAATTCTTATAGAGACATGAAATCACTATACCAGAGCGGGTCTTTAATTTACATCTTAAGGTCTTGCACGCTTCATAAAGAAAACAAAACATTGGTCTCCAATGTGCTGTTATTTACTGATCTGACATTTGTCACTGTGGAAAGTTTCAAATTGCAGCACGCGCCAAACAAACAAGTCATGTGCTTTTGTGCCACACAAACCCTCGGTACATTTGTGACAACAGGATGTGGACGCAGGGCTCACCTTCATGAAACCCATGCCTCCCATAACCTGAATGCACTCGTCAGTCACGGTCCACGCCGCTTCCTGTGGCAATCGGAAAACATAAAAGCACATTTATACAAATGTATCTTTAGAACATTTCCAAACCTCTACTTCCTCTAAGCAACTATCCAAGTTGTGTGAGAACAATGTTCTTTTGTGCTGATAAAGCTCTTACAGAAGCAAAGATCTTGCTGATGGCAGCTTCTATCTGGAAGTCCGTCGCTCCACTGTCCATGTTGCCACTGATCATGTAGGCCATTGACTGCAAAAAGACACAGAAGATAAAAAAAAAAACATCAGCTGATACAAATGACATCTTTGATGCAACAGTAACATAAAATGGTAACTTCATAAAGGAGGTAAAATATAAAGCACACTTGTTAAAAGTTGCACACTGTGATGTATATGAAGTAGTAGTAATACTCGTGTTACTGACCTCAGTTACATACTGCAGCATCGTCATACGTGCAATCTTCTCCTGGATGGCTCCGTACGTGTGGATCTTGTGGCCAAACTGGACTCTGTTGGCTGCGTGATCCACCTGGGAAAATACATTTACACGAGAACTAAACCATTGAAGTCAGGATATTAGTTAATTATTTAAAGGAAATTGTAATAATAACAGTGTCTATGTAAAAATTAAGCAACTTAAACCACAGACGGTTGTAGTAGATTGGCTGGTCCAGCTTCTCTGTTGCTCTTCAACATTTAATAGTGTTTTCCAAACGAAAAAAAACTTCAATTGGTGGTTAAAAAAAAAAAAAAAGAACATACAATGTATGAGCATTAAAACCCTCAATAACTTCCTGTTTAGTAGCTTTGGGTTCTTTTACTGTCCTTGCTTGCTCGTGGTAAAAACAACAACAACTACTTTCTTTTTCTGCTGACAGCTGTGATTCAACAAACCCCTTAGAATATGGAGTGACACCAACTCTTTAAATTGAAACAACAACCACCAGTAAACTTTAGACTGGCAAGTAACTAACTTTGACATAAGTTAGGGATTTAATAAAGAGTATTTGGATCTTGAGACCTGTGTGCAACACATTGATATTGGTTACTCACAGCTTGGCTGATGACACCCTTCATGGTCCCTGACAGGGCAGCAGCCATGCCAAAGCGCCCGTTGTTCAGGATGTTCATGGCAATCTTGAATCCTCCTCCTACCTCCCCCAGCAGGCACTCGGCTGGCACACGGACATTGTCAAAATAGACCTCGGCTGTGTTGGACGCCTTGATGCCCATTTTCTTTTCTGGTGGGCCACTGCAAGGAAAATAATAGGACAGGAACACTTTTAGCAGGGCTAGGGGAAAAAATGAAGTCATGACAGGTGAATGAGCTTACTGTGTCACTCCTCCAAAGCTCCTCTCCACGACGAAGGCCGAGATCTTGTCCTGTACCTCCCCAGTGCTGGGATCTTTCATGGGCGTCTTGGCAAACACTGTGAAGATCTCAGCCAGGCCACCATTGCTGACAGGAGAGTTTCCAGATAAATTGTAAAACACTGCCTCCCTGTGGCGAATAAGACAAACTACCAGGTTCTTCTGTTACCTGATCCAAATCTTGCTTCCATTCAAAGTGAAATATTTTCCACATGGTGACTGAACAGCTGTGGTCTTGATAGAGGCGGCGTCAGAACCGCTGGCTGGTTCAGTCAGACAGAAGGCGGCGATGTGTTCACCTGCGGGGATTTAGAGAAGCCACGTACATCAACCCAGGACACACATTGCAGGAATAACTGTAACTGTTACAAATCCAATCAAATCGAATCTATGTCATAGTGTCTCTTTACATGAAATTGAATTGAAATTATGTCACATTTAAAGACAATGCGTTATATTTCTGCCTTAAGCTTCAAAGATAAGGAGCAAAGGCTCTACTGTCATACTGTTACTGTCATAACATAGTTTGAGCCAACATGTTACTGCAACAAAAAGACATATTACAGAACGTATATGTATGTATGAGTTTCCTGCAGTTTTTGTTTTTGACTAATAGAAACTGCGGAATTATTCATCATGAAAAATGTCAAAAAAAATGCATATTTATGTTGAATATATATATTTTTAGACAATATACAGTTACAGTTACTACAACTGACACAGTTACACATATATTTTTAGACAATATACAGTTACTACAACTGACACAGTTACCCTGACAATAATAAACGTTGTTATACCTGTGGCCAGTTTTGGCAGGTACTTCTCCTTCTGTGCTGGATTCCCAAACAGCAGAATTCCCTTGAAGCCAATGGACTGGTGAGCACCCAGAGTGATGCCGACGCCCAGGTCGTGGCTCCCGACAATCTCTACCAAACGGGCGTACTGGGAAATAAGACCAATCTGTATCAGACTCACATCAGCAATCACTTAACCATCTGCTGGAAACCTGACTGTTTAAAGGAGGATAGCTGTCACATTATTTAAATGTCAGTGGATATTTCACCAGGTTATCATTCATCTTTTTTTAAATTTTAAATAAGGTCATTTATTATACCTTTTAGTTGAACAATTTAATATGGTTTCTTGATGTAAAAATAGTTACAACCTGGTTCGTTATTTTGCTTTATACCAGCTTTTTAATGGTTGTTTTATTACTTACTTTAAGTATTAATAAAATCATTGGGGTTTGTTATACATCAAACTGTGTGTGCTCTCACACACCTGTGTGTTTGAGAGGCCCAGACCGCCTAGGTCACTGGGCACCTGCAGGCCAAAGGCACCCATCTCCTTTAGACCCTCCATGGTGTGATCCTCCACCTTCTCCAAGGCATCATTTTTAGCAGCATCGTTCACCTCCTGTGAGCAACAAAGAAAGACAGTAAAGGACGTTTACAAAAAGTCGCTGCAGGCAGAACGGCAAAAAAGTCAAATACAATGGAAAAACTTACCTCAAAGAATTTACAAACAGGGCCAACAAGCTCTCTCAAGAATTGCTCCTGCTCCTCATTGAGAGCTAGATGTGAGAAAGAGTAGTTATTCTAATGTGATTGTGGAATTCTTACTTTTATAATAAATAAAAATGTAAGTATTCTGTAAAAACCTGAAGGATAAGGGAACACTTGAGGAGTGGTGAGCTGCCCTTTGAAAATGTTGACTGCAAATGATTTGGACTCCTGCAAAATCATAAGACAGATATTGTTAGTATTTAAATGTGACATTTTTGCTGCTATTGTTTACCAGAAGCACTGAGTTAAATTGCTGTGACGACAAAGTTAACAGTCGTGTCAACAGTTGTGTCAACAGTTTCAACTTAACGTCACTTCAATGTTGTTGTTTTTAAAAGGTACAAACCTGAGCAGTTGTTTTCTTTTCTACTTTAGATGATTCAACTCCAACAGCTGCTGGCTTGTCAAGAACAGCCTGAAGACAAGACAAGAAACACTCTATAATGGTCAATATGTTCTTATCATACAAGTGCAATCAATGTTCCAGAGATTGCGCATATATATATATTTTTTTACTGTTATCACCTTAAAATGTGTGATACTTTTTTTTTTTTTAAACTGTTATCACCTTAAAATGTGTGATACGGTGACAATTAAAATAGAGCATCACAAAGAAGATATGACAAACAACATAATAATACCACTCTAAGTTAAAGTTTATGAGAAGAATATTCTTTTTTCTACAATGTCAATGAACTACAAACACTTTGATTGTTTAAATGAGGACCAAATGTTGTCTCACTGTTTGTTAAGTCCATACATTCTGGAATGGAAAAAAGGTGGCAGTAATCATCCAAAGTTATTTTTGGAAAGTACACAGCAGGACAGTCCGCCTGTCCTGGACAACTGCACTATCACCCACACGAGTCACCTTTAACAACTGGGTCATGTGACCAGTGAGTGAACCTTCACCCACTTCCACGGGAGGGGGTGTCGACGTAATGTCATCCATAACTCGGCAAACGGGGACAACAGACTTTACACTTAAACATTTCGGATGTAAGACGGACAACGGACTTTACACTTAAACATTTCGGATGTAATTAAATACAATTCACGTATGCAAAATAAAGTCGTTTTCAGACAGATAAACACAAAAATGTAGGTCAGTGATTATTCACCTGTGCAGCTTGACCGGCGTAGAGTCGGGAATTGTGACCGGCAACCACAGCTCTGGCCTGAAGCTGACCTCTGCGGATCAGACACATTATTTTAACAAATTAATACGTTTGTCAGCCTTTCTTACTAGTTTTATATTGCTTAGAATAGCTGCATAATTTTGAATAAAGGTATTGTTAAATAACCAACCTAGACAGCACTGGAGGAATTCGAAGAATTGCGCCGCACAGAGCCGGGGACCGAGACACTTTACGAAGCAACATGATTGTAGTTTAATCTAATTGTAAAACAGAGAAAAAGAATGCACGTTTACAAATTATAGGTATTAAAACGTCATCATCTGGCTAAGGGCTAAAGTAAGTGAGCTAACAGTTTCATAGCAGCACCATAGCAGCAGAAACCGAAGCGAAGGAGCCGCTTCTCAGCCCCAAAACGTCATCATCTGGCTAAGGGCTAAAGTAAGTGAGCTAACAGTTTCATAGCAGCACCATAGCAGCAGAAACCGAAGCTAAGTAGCCGCTTCTCAGCCCCGTAGCCACAGAAAAAGAATTCCATCACTGTCAAAATACTTTAATTATATTTACCACTAGTCAATTTACATGTGTTTACCTGACAAATCTACCGAAGTTCTCTTAAAACGACACCCCACAGTGTGCACACAAACCCACAGTTTCCTCAACTGACCCAATGTTAAATCCCTCCCTTCCGCCTAGGCGCATCTTGGGAAATGTAGTAAATACGATAAAAACAAATATAGAAAATAAAATTACATTTATTACGTTATTTCCGTCTAAAAACAAAGCTTTAAGCGCTTTAACAGACAATGTGTGGTGTCCAGTTGTAACTACACTTTCTTGGGGAAATGAAATAAATATCAGTTTATGTAAAAAGATACTGTACATAAAAAATACTCATAACGTCAATTCAAAAAGCAGTTCATTTTTGTTACTTCATAGGGACAAATAGAAGCAGCAAAAAGTATAGAAACTTGTGAATAAGCAATATATTTAAATTGATTTCATATTCAATTAATTTCGATTTAATATTCAATTAAATAAAGGTTGTAATTGTTGTTTCCATTACACAATAAAGAGTCTTGGACGTTACCACAGGTGTTGACGTTTATCACTACAGAAGCAGCCATGTTAGTGTGACATGTTTTTACATAAGGCCACTCCATACCCCTTATGCTTTAACCGACATCTTTTGGCTATAGGCTATCACATGTTGTGCTACATCCTTACATATGTCTGTTTATGCAAGCCAATATATTTATATATATTTCTAAAATGCTGCTTTAACTGAAGGAGGGTTTTTTGTCTTATATACCATTCACCTCCTCTTTTTTCTCTGAAGGCCCTTAATGACCACTTGCCATGGAGTGATGTCATCCTTTCATCTTCTTCTTCTTTTGCTTCTAAGTGTCATACAGCAAACAAGCATTGTCCAGTGGCACTGCTGCTGCTCTCTGTGGTTTTCCCCCCTGTTCTATACACTCCACCCTACACGGACCACCATTAAAAGTCACTCAAACCATTTTTCTTCCACTAAAATGCTTGATTTGAATTTCAGCAGATCATCTGCGCCCTACTGATGCAAACAGAGTGCAGCACTAGACCCATGTCATGAAGGGAATATAATGTAAATCTGAACAGCTGCCATTACACTTATGCTAATAATAAGGACATTTTGTCAAAAACAAAACAGATGCTTAACCTGTCAGTGTAGAAAGTGGTACAGACTGAAAACAGATGCTTAACATGTCAGTGTAGAAAGTGGTACAGACTGAACTCAAAACAAGAACGCTGGTAATAAATTTATTCTCAAAAAAACAAAAACAAAAGGTGGCAATATGAAAGCAAACAATGAGACACTGTAAAAATGTCATGTTTTTCTGGCTTTTTTTTTTTCTTTTTAATGATGACTTCATTTAGCACCTTAAAAGTTTGGGTTACACATGATTTATATAGTCACTCATACAAAAACAAATGAAATAGGTGAATAATGAGTCAGTAACATACAAAAAGAGTACAGGGAGCCAGGGCACATGGAACACAGTTACTTCAGATTTACAAAGCATTGTTATCAAAAAGTACCGCTCTTTAGGATCTTCCTTTCACCAACTAGTACCGTTAAAGTCCCATACCACAAAGCATAGTACTCCTCGAGAGTTCATACAAAGACTAGGCTACACAGTGATCACTAAACACAAGTTCACCTGACATAGTTGGACCTTGTTTCTTTTCACATTCGAGCTTGCTGTTGTGTGTTATTACATTTACCCTGGTGTTGTATATATGTACATACACAAATATATGTACATATATACACAGGAGAGTTCATTGTCAAACAATAACAAACAAAACGTTATTTGTACTTTATGAATGTGGAGTGTGAAAATGTCTCCAAAAAACACAAAGAGCAAAGGCACTTTGGAGTGTTACAATCTGGCACAGTCTGAACAAAGTATGTACAGGATTATATCCTTTTCAAGTACATGGTGTACTGGGCACCCTCTAGTGTTAAACTATGGTCTGTGCGCTTCCAGCACTGGCAGCTGAGCAAGAGAACGCGTCTCCTTAAAAGTATTTCTGTTAACAGGGATTTAAAAAACTAGAGTGCTATGCAGCTCTTAGCCATTAAAAGACTTTAAAGTAAAAGGAGCAGAATCTATTTTTTTTTTTACAGAATTTAGTAGTGTCATCGTTGCCAATACATCCAACATTGAGAGTTTTTTTTAATATTTCTCACATTTTCTTCGTCAATGTCAAACCCTGTTTTCACCAAATTGGTAACAATTGCCCTAGTTTCAATAGGCACCTGTGAGCTCAACAAGCTACTGTCAGATCCTCGTCAAAAACAAGCAGAAACCGTACACTGACTTCAACACCAAGACTATATAAAACCCAACTACATGACATCCACAAAGAACTCACTAGGGTTGCCCATGGCCAAGTGGAATGACTGACGTGAAGCGGTCAGCTCAGGAGGTACAGAGCCAAGGTCACGGGTGGGAGGGGCACCGGGGGGTCCCCCTGGAGTAGAAGAAGGCGGTGGAGGTAAAGCAGGGTGCATGGCCGTGGCCATCTGCTGTGTGTGTGGGAGAGCATGTGCGGCAGCCATGGCTGGATGTGGGTGCTGTGGTACCATCATCACCATCATGGGGTTGTAGGGTAGGATCCCTGGTGGATACGGCGACATGTGAGGCGGCTGGGGCATGCGGTGGTGATGCGAGCGCTGAGAGGAGACGTGGCTGTGCTCGCTTGGGGTGGCGGAGCCGTGGCCGCGCCGCAAGCTGCTGCGGGTGGAGTATTCTGATTCGCTGCCGCTGCCGGACCGAGAGTCAGCGCCGCCACCTTCTCCAACTCCACCAGAAGGAGATTTTTCTCCTCCACCTACAGTGCTGCCTGGACCTTTACTGCGGCGTCGATCACCCTCGCTTCTTGTCGAGCCACTGCTTCTGCTCCCTGTAGTTTGACAAAGCACTTTTTTTAATCTTAATCATAACATTTATCTGATGTATTTGTTTTGCTCCACATCCATAGCTAAAAAGACACACATCCACCAGTGCGCTCCACATAATATTTTTTGGCAGCAGAGAGCTAAAAAGACACACATCCACCAGTGCTGCGCAGTATCGTTAAAAATACAAAAACATGACTTCGCTGTATATGTTTCTTTACTGTTTTTAAGAGTAACAAATTAAACAAACAAACAAAGTATCCTACAAAGCTTCTATAGAACTTCACAAGTTAACATATAAAAATGTTGCTTAAAACAGGAACAACAGAGATGAGCTCAAAGTTTAGGTATGCTTTGACAGTGGGTAGTAATTGCTATCATTCAGTGCATAACTTGAAGTTAACGGGCTGTATGTGTAGGAAAACAAACAACGAGATCAACCAATGATAAACAGACTGAACTTTGCAGCTGCCTCTATCTGAGCAGCTGATCTTACCTTCACTGTGCTGGCTGCCTGTGCTGCCAGGAGCATAGCTGTAGCTGCTGAGCTCGTGGTACGGAGGAGGCTGGCTGGAGTACGGGTGTGTTGGGTAGGGCTGGTAGGGGAAGGTGTGCATCATGGGCCAGGGAGTGGCACCAGGGAGCGGCAGTGGAGCCAACGTGTCCTGGTCTGAGGCCCCGCTAGAGCCATCATTGTCATTCAGGGACAGATTGGCCATGTCTGTGTGAGAGGTTAAAAAGCAGAAATGTAATTTGACCAACTCTTTGTAAGGTTTCTTTTCTTCTTTTTCTTTATTCTCATTGACGATTCTTAATTTAATTTAAGTTAATTTTTAAATAATAATTGTCCTGGCTGCTGAGGGATTTCCATGCTGCACTCAGCAGTATATTTTCCTCAATCTACAGTTACATGGGATTTCAACCCCTGGCCTTTATGAAATCATTTTTGTTGTTTTTAAGTGAATCGGTAAATTGTTGTGCCATTTCTGCCAACTCACAGTTCTCGCAGTCGCTCAGGTCTCCAAAAACGTAGTAGCACTGTTCAGAGAAAGTGATTTTGTTGACAGTGTGCCGAATGAAGCCGGCCTTTAGCAGATTGCTAGCGTACTTCCTGGCTTCACGGCGGTCCTGGAATCCTTCTATGTGATGAAACAGCCATTCAACAACGTCTGAGCCTGGAGGTGGATGCCGAGAAATTAAAGAGAAGCAGAGTTAGGAAGTGTGCTTAAAAAAGATTGTTATGAAATAAATGAATACAAGTAATCAATTACATTTTTGATGCTATGTACTATAACTTTTTAGTGTTGGACAGAGAACAAGTCTTTCAAATCAAGTCAATAGGAAGCACTGCTAATCTGATTCAGGCACAAAAATATGCATAAACATTTAAAAATTAAACCACATAATTTAAAAACACCATTCAAACACATTTTCTCAAAGAAAAACTTCAGTGTTTTTTGAAAGTTCAGTGACCATGAAGTAAACTAATATATCCTGTTACCTTTCAACATCTTGAAGAAATTACTATTTTACAGACAAAAATAAATAGTCACTCTCAAACATCAACTCATAACTCATAACATATGAGTGTCTCATCACCCAGGAACTGCTGGATTAGCCATAATCTGGTCCAAACAACAATAATGGTAAAGTCAGTCAGAAACTGTGCAGAACAGAAAACCTCCTTAAACCACTACAATGCAGACAAACACTGTTTATTTCATGCTGCCTCGTGATTCTCCTGCAGGTGATTCCAATTTAACAGCTGTTTTCAGTCAAAACTTCCCACGAGTCACACAGCTCTAATTCTGTGAACATAATGGCTGCCCTGTTAAACTCTGCACAGCACACAGGATTTGTGAAGCAAGAGTCCTCTCTTGTTTTATTTTCTTTTTATTCTTTTTTTAACCCTCTCTTACCAAGGAAAGCGTTGGGAATGGTGATTTTCAGCCACATGCGGTCCCTGACCTCCAGACCAGACTCCGGTGAGGCCATGGCTTTGGCAACTGATGCCATGTCTGAGTGCAGTGATAGGTTAAAGTCATCAAAACCTGCAGAAATGAAGAAGATAAAGATGTGTTGGAAATATGAAGAGGAAGCAGAGTAGACGGGTAAAGATGAATGTTAGGAGGACGGAGATGAAATCAGAACTGGGTCAAAACAAAATGTGCAACTCTGGAGAAGATCAAAGGGTGCAGACATTTATCACATCGCATTACAGCCGAGGTGGGGTACAAAAAAAGGAAGAAAAACAGATGTGAAAGATGATTCCTGTGCCAGAGTAGTTACAGGAGAAAGATGGATGAGTAAAACCTAACAGGAGGAAGATACTTTACAGTAAGGATCATCATTCAGGGACAGGAATATCGACAGACTGACAAAGAAGGAGGGTAGAGTTTTATCAACAATTGTGTGGGAATGAAAGAGATGAAAATAAAGAGGGGAGGTTGGTTACAAGGTGTAATTACAAACAGGAACTCACGCTCAGTCTCAGTAACAGAGGAGGAAGAGGTGATGGTGCCTGCGTAAGGAGGGTACGTCCCGGTCATGGCCACAGAGTGGCTGACCCACGCCGCGGGGTCGATTGGTCGGATCGGCTCATCTGTGCCAGGAGAGAAGAATTCAAAGAAAGTTCATACAGAGGTTTACAAGAGCAAAAACAGTTCATCCCTGAATGTAATGCAGCTTTTAGTACTTACTACGAGGGAGAGTGAAGTAGCCTTGAGGAGACGGGTCCCAACATTTAGCCACTGTGAGAATAATGGGCCTGCAAAAAAAGGAAATAATAAATAAAAACATTGGAAAATTATTTTTGTGATGTTTAAAAAAAGAAAATAAAATGCAGATATACTCACCCTGGCTTGTGTACGATCTCTCTCAGCACCCGCACGGCGTCATCATTACTCATGTTTTCAAAGTTGATGTCGTTCACCTTAAATTAAGAGATTAGAAAATGTTTGGCACAAATTAAATTTCTTTTTCAATTAATCCATATCTACTAAATGTTTTTGTTTTGAATGAGGTTTTAACTCATGGCTTTTCTCACTTGCAGCAACATGTCACCAGGCTCAATGCGTCCGTCTGCAGCCACTGCTCCTCCCTTCATGATGGAGCCGATGTAAATGCCTCCGTCTCCCCGTTCGTTGCTCTGACCCACGATACTGATGCCCAGAAAGTTGTACTTCTCTGTAAAGGTAAGAGACATTTCACATGAGAACGTATGCCCGAGCCGTAATGTTATGATCTAGTAATGTTGGAATTGCACGGACCCATGTTGAGAGTGACTGTGATGATATTTAAGGACATTGTGGAGTCTGTCACACTGCTGAAGGAGGAAGCCTGTATTCAAAAATAAAAAAACAAATATTCACTATATTATCAAAAAAAAAACTTAGAATTTTTAAGACAAATTTTTAATTGCAACCAGCTGCAGGAAATCATGAGAAAATGTAGCAGCTGTAATTACCCTCTCCAGACGCGGAGGGCGCTGTTTTCTCCGTCGACGGTGCCTCTTTAAAAGCCTGGAGGCCGTACTCTGCTCTGT
>NC_024307.1:24095497-24098766 GCF_000523025.1 Cynoglossus semilaevis | reverse complement strand
TCAGGGGTAAAGCTGTAATGTGCCAATATATTTTACCTCTCTATGAGTGGCTATATGTAAATCTCAGCCACCTAAAAAATAGGATAAAAACCTAAACCTAAAGTGACTATAACAAAGAGTAAAACTTATATTCCACCTAGAGATGACATCAGACTACGCAATATTTTTAAGATACAATAATCACTGTGTCAAATAAGGTGAGTAACACTAGGCCTGTTAAACTATATTATTTTAGAGCAGCGAATTTCATCAAGTGAAAGGCCTGGAGGCCAAACAGTTCTTTCACCTGTCATTAAGAATGCCAGGACATAAAATATAATTAGCTATGTTGTAATTCCACAGCATTCTTCCTCACAAAACACAATCAAGTCTCTCTGATAGGCCTCAGTGTTAAACTAACTGCTGTCTTCTTTCCCCTAATAGTATTTTTACTCAGCTTTTTAATCTTCTGCAAGTTGATGCATGAACAATCACAAAAGAAAAGCATATAAATCTTTACTACGCTTAATATTTCACTACCCGTAAAAATAAGGTTAGAAACAGTTCCATCACAGAGTCCTTTGTTTCATTATATGTTCAAACTCTATAGCCTGTTGATTGTCTTAAATCAAGCTCTGCAACTTATCACTCCATTAATTACTTAGTCTTTGTTTGGGTAGCTCTTTCAAATCTAACGCACACCAATGATAAATGGTGGATGAAGACAAAATAATGACTATGAGACTTACCTGCTCATAGTGTCATCATCCTCAGAGTCACAAAAGCTGGTAGTTTCCAGCTCACTGCTCATCACTGTGCTGGAACTCTCATAACCTGCAAGGTGGCGCTCCAGGCGACTTTGGCCATTTATCCTTGGCCCTGGAAGACAAGAGAAAGAATTGCAAACAAATGAAGTCAGACACTCACTGGGATCTTTTAATTTTTCCACAATATTTTTAGATCATGTGACATTTAGATCCTCCATGCTAAAAGGAAGCAGTTTTTTGTCAACACATTGCAGTTGCGTCTCTCACCGTGCTGCTCCATGCCCTCTCTGTGACGAGGTCTCTCTCTCCTGAAAGAAACTACAGACTCAGTTTCAGTCTGGTCGTCCAAAGTCTCCACACTGCCTGTGGCATTGGGACTGTAAAAAAGGAAAACAAGAACACAGTTGAACCGAGGAGAAAAACTGGATTTAGGGGTTCTCAAATAACAAATCCTTAGTTCTGGTATCAACTATTATAACAATGCAGCTATAATTGAGAGAATTGTGGCTCCATCATCATCATCAGACTCAGTGAAGATTTAAATTCCAAGCATTCCTCTACACTGTCAAAGTCGAGCACCCTCATAACAAGTACTTTAGTCTGCTAGCTACTAGTTATGAAAACAGCAAATAACATTATTCTAAATATTCTTCTCCACCTTTAAGGTTTGACATTTCTTCAAATGTCACATATGTAACAGGTTTAACAAATTCTTCTCTTTTATGTCCAAGTTCACTAAAAAAAAACAAAAAAAAAAACAGAGGGCATTAAATAAAGCTTAAACGCAAGAAAGGTTTGAATAAGAGTTGACAGTTTTAATCCCCAACTTTATATACATTTTGATCTGCACTTGAATTCACTGTAAACTCATTGTCTTCATAGAGGATCAGCTGTTTGGTTGCTTTCAGATCCCGATGGCGTTCAAGGGTTGGCTTTTGTATAATTCCTGCTCTATAGACAATACGATCCGGTTACACTTGTCACTTCAATTCAGTTCATGTCTGACCACAATAATGTGTATTATTATGAGCTCATGTTACTCTGTGTTTGCAGAAATAGATGAAAACTGAAACTTTTGTCTGTTCAGGCTGCAGTGAGAAGATCAGATGACGCAGGAGCCATTCGCCTGTCAAAATAAGCATGGCTTCATAGGTGTTGATAAGGAAGATTAGGTTTTATCTTTCATCATGGTGGGATTTCAGGAAAGATGACATGAAGCTGGTAGTTGTATCCAGTGGTGGGTGATGTCATCTGGGCTACTGAACAGATTCAATGCAATGGAAATAAACACAGGACTGCAAATACAATTTTGACAGTTCTGTAGTTGTGAAGGAAACAAATCCATAAACTGGATCCCAAACAGTCTGCTGTTTAAATGCAAATTACAATATAGTGATATTGAAAATACCTCAGTAAACCACCATGAGTACCACAGTTTTGTGTCATGAGCAGTTTTCACAGGGAAAGTGTTTGTACTAATGCAAAAAAAAAAAAAAAAAAAAGAACTTGGCTCCATCACACAGTCTCAGTGACGTAACTATGTCATGTAAGTTTCCACTGCGGGGCCACAGAGTTAATCACACTGCAAGCACAACGTGGATAATGGATGTCTGACTGGTCTTTAATTCTATACTTCCTGTAAACCACATAATTAAAGAATTTATTCAGTTTCATTTGAAAATGGACTAGAAGAAAAACAGACGACTGTCCAGAAACCAAAGGAGACACTTGGTCAGGAGGTGGTCTGCAACTGTAAACAAATAAACAGCCTGAATGGGAAGTTGCACTGATGTGTGTGAACTGGGACTGACCTCTACATCAATCTAAATAGATTTAGACAACATTCAGAGAGTATGCAACCTGTGGCTCATGTACAAAACACACTATTGAACAATACATCCACTACACAGTAAAGTAGTAGTAGCAGTAGTAGTGCACATTGCAGTGTTTGCAGTCACTGGCTTATCTGTGACTGTCAACTGTGGTTTTTAAAGAAATCAAGTTTGAGCCGTATTTCAGCTGGTTGCTAACAAAACAACACATAATGCCATTGGTCTCTTCTACCAAAGCAAGTTATGAAATAAACATGTTGCAGTAGGAAAATGCAGCTTTAATGAATAACCATCCGTTGGAGCCTAAAACGTGATAATTCCATGTTATTCCTGCACAGTATTGACCTAAAAATATTAAACAACAAATTCGGAAAAAAAATAACACAATCAGCTACAGTAAATCAGCTACTAGAAGTAGCTGATTCATTTGCAGCACACCTTGGAATTTTAACTTTTCTTTTTATTGAAACATATAGGCAAATATTTTAAGCAATGAAAAAAAAAATCAGACCTAACTAATTTCCGGTGTCAAATGTTTTATTTGTTTTTGAGGAAAAACATCTGAGGCATTGCATTACCAGAAAGCAGAACTGTTTTAACAGTGCACTTAACTTACAGTATTACAACTATGTTTATAGCACTCCCTGCAGGGGAGGGAGGGAATGCTATACGTTTAATAGCATTCCCATAA
>NC_024307.1:24076063-24095444 GCF_000523025.1 Cynoglossus semilaevis | reverse complement strand
ACTACAATAAATGTAATGTATTAAGACAGTTGGGGTTACGTGCACAGAAAGAGCAGGTCACGTTAATAACCTGGGCGGCACCAGAGAAGATCAGGTTAAAATGAGCTGCATTTTTCTCGCTATTCCTGTTGTAACCCGATGAGACCAGAGTATGAGATATTCAGTTAAAGGTACTGTACTTTCATTACAGCTAAGGGACAAAACTGAGTGTTACATTTTCGTGTGTATATATAAAAAAAAAAACTTTTTCTCCAGGCATATACAGAGTGAACCAAATTATTCAAATGAATGTTTTGCTTACTGGAAGGAGGGTGGTCTGGAGTCCCCAATGCCCCCTGTCCTCTCTGCAGGTGGTGGTGGTAGGGGTGGAGGAGGGGGTGAAGGCTGGGTCGGCGTTTCCACAGGAGGAACCACTGCCACTGGAGGCTCTGCTGTAGGAGTGTCTGAGGACACCAGCTGAAAGAGAGAAGGAAAAAACAATATCAGCAAGAGACTCAACAGACAAAGAAAGACTGTGAGCGAGCACGTCAAAGGTTTAAAAGAGACAGGAGATGAAGACATGTAGGAAAAAAGACACCGTCTGTAGAGTTGGGAGAAAACGTGGTGGAAATTGAGAGAGAGAGAGAGAGGTGAGGAGAAAAGGGTGAGAAATTGAGAGGAATGAAAGGAGGAGTAGGAAGAGGGTATCAAGAGGAAAGTGGGTAAGATGTCAATTACTTTGACACACAAACACTGCACTCTTTTCATTTGGACGTCTCAGGGGCAAACTGAAACGCTATCCTACACTTAACCTGTCTCTCTCCATTACACAACAAAAGTGCCCACAAACACACAGAAACACACATCATCAACAAGCCTAAATGTCTTACAACATCCTTTGTGTGAACCGTAAGAGCAGAAACAAAGTTCATAAATATGACTGTACTAAAAATATTTTTATCATCCAGGCATTGAACACCCAATCGCTGAAAGTGTAATGGTCTCCTGAATGTGTTTTTTCCATCACGTCTTCAGTTTGAATTCTCATAATTAGCACAGCATGTCAAAAAATTCGCATAAATGGAGTTCAACACCATGGTGTATTTCTCTCTGTACCAAGTAACTGGATTTAAAAGCTTTCGACTTAGAAAGCCTGGTCTGCTGGGATCTCTCGGCCACACTGGTGTGTAGCTCACATGTCAGTCCCCCTGGTCTCGGAGCTTTGTTCTCCTTTCTCTTTCCTAATACCTACCTCGTTCTTATGCACTTAACAGATGCTTTGGACTCAGATCTGGTTATCTGGGCCAAATCCCCATGTTTTGTCTGTGTTCAGATGTAACCTACGGGGTGGGGTACAACAGCTGGTACTTCCAGTGCAGAAATGGAAAGTATGACAACTGTACCTGCCAATGAACTATCCTGGGACTGGTCACAAACGATTTTCAAGACCAGAGATACCAGGAAAAGATCAATTCAGGCACTCGTCCACACCAAAAAGTTATTATTTAAGCATCAGTTTAAGCCAACAGAACGCAGTTTTGGTGGAAAACTCAGACACAAATATTTTGCCTTTTGACTGACACTAATTATTTTTGACAGTGATTCCACAAAATGCTTAAAAACATGTAAGACATTTTGTCCCACATTGATGTGATAGCATCACGCAGCTGCAGATGTTTGAGCACCACATCAAAGATGAGGGTCTCTTGTTCAACTTAATCCCAAATGTTGTTGTACTGAATTAACACAAACCATTAAAGCGCTGCCGACCAACTGCTTTGTTCAGTGAACCAGTCTGAGACCTGTATAGAGGTGGACCTAACCCTGTGACCCCGGAGATTCTTTGCATACGAGACAAATGACCAGAAAATGATCAGTCACTTGTGTCAGTTTCAGGTCATTTCATTGTTTGCTATTACACTAGTCATTAGTGTAATGCTAAATCATGTCTATGACAAAGTTACAGGAACACAAACATAACTTGGCATCCTAAAGACTAACACCCAGGCAACCACCCAAGTCAGTAAACATAAGTGCACTAAAATCACATGCTCATTGTGATGTCACAGAGTGGGTGACATCAAAAGTTGTGAGACATTTCCAGATTTTGGCAGATTTCTAAACACCTACTAGTTGTAGATGGCAGCTAAAGAGTAGGCAGACACTATTTCTTCCCATTTAAAGCATAAATAGCAGTTATGGTGAAATGTGTGAAATAAAAGGTTTACTCCAATATTCTTGTTATAAAACTAATTTGTGAAAGGGCATGACCTTCAATTTAAAACAAACTGAGAGACTGCAGATGCTACTGGTCATACTGACACAGAATAAACTCTAGGAAAATGTTCCTCATGTTATTGGTGCCTGGTCTTTTTTCTACTCTTTAACTTGGACATGATACATAATTATGCAAATGTAGGAACCTAAGACAGAACCTTGCTTATGTCACTTTACTGCTGCTTATTAGGCATGATTGTTGTTCCAAAAAGTTGTGTGGAAAAAAAGATAAGTTGTTTAGGAAAATCATCCTTTGGCAGATCTTGTTGGCTGGGTTTGGACATTAAAGAAAAGGATCCTGTTCTTTCAAGCCAAACAGGGAGCCGAGCTGAAATAGAAACATTTAAAAGAAGGCTCTTTTCCACAAAAAAATACTTATCACAGTAAGAAAAGCTGTGTTTGGCTTAATTTACTTAATGACTGGGACTCTCAAGGCAAACAAAGCCATATTTAATGTTATCAGGAACATCTGGATCTTTCCTGCTGTGACAAAGCCCAAAAATGTCTGCTGCGAAAAGGGAAAAACCTGTTTGTGTTGGAAGAACTTCTGTGAATCACACACCTCCCAGTATGCATTGGGTTTTATTATTTCTTACCCATGACACCACTCTCCCATTGAAACACGGCAACCTGGCGCTGTCATCAGAAATCTCTTCTTTCACCACCCTGGATAACAGAAGAAAGAGCAAAGTTAGGTAAGTATCGTGTAGTTCTGCCCACATAATGTCTTGGCACAGTATGTTGTGTCTGGATGGTACAGCAGAGTGGAGGAATTAAAGGAGAAGGGGGGGGGCGGAGGAACTTAAACGTGGCCTTAGTCTAGCCACGGAAGAATGTGATACTGCAGGGGGAATTAAATGGTTTACATTGATGACACATCATGAAAAATTTATTGGGCTGTGAAACAAAGTGGTGGGATTAAATCAAACACTCGCTTTGTACCACACTCATGTACTGCCTTTATATGCATGTCGCCTGGTGTTTAGTGTTTTGGTCTGTGGCCCACATTAGTGACTAAAGTGGCTTTGATGGAGTCATAGATCAACTTATAGCGCATAAATACCACACAGACCTTTTAAATAGGTTTCTCCTGAACAGTGTATTTAAAATATATATTTAAATATTATAACATATAAGAACTTTGTTATTCTGAACCATAACAACTTACCTCAATAAATGCACACACATTTTACACTGTTATTAAAATGAAACCCTTAACCTAAGTCCCAATGGCCATGTCAACCATCATCTGTTTTTTAGGTCACTTAAGTGACAGATGACACTGAAACATATATTTTTGTGGTCTTAACATTTACATACCAGACACGTTATGAATTTTTTAATGCGATTGTGTCAGCTTGGCTTTTTAGCTCACACCCAGAGACTGTAGTTTTAAATATATATATTGCGATATACTGCAATACTACAGGCAGGAGAATATATTAAGTTCTTTAAACATTTTAATTTTAGGAACATTTTTAGCATAGTTTTAGATACTTTTAATCAGTGTACTACAACTGTAACAGAGGGTTCCTCATTTGTAAAGCAAACTAAAATGAACCAACGACATGAATATAATAAAAAAATTACTAAAGTGCTGTAAGATATAGATATGATGCATCCCTTACACTATCCTTCCACTGATAAAGAAAAAACCCAGATAAAATCCCTGTTACATTATCAAACATGAGCCAACACTGCCACAGCTGGACATAACGACAAATTAAATAAAGGCGCCTAAAAGGTGAGAGACGTGATGGAATTTATTCAGGCTCTCATGACAAGCTGAATACACACTCTAACTGCTTTTTCCCCCTTCACAAATTACACAAGCTGGTCACTCAATATGGATGCAAACATAAGGTCACAGAAAGACTTTCTGCCTAACTCCAGTCTCAGCCAAAGCTTCTTGGAGGCAATATATCTGTCTGGCTCCCTCCTGAACACTCCATGTTTGTCAGAAAGGCAAACATTCTGCTTTGACTGGAGTGCACCCCCACTTATCAGAGGGCCAATATATCTTTACAGTAGTTTGTGAGGACATGGACCATGGCACATGTCCCACAGGGAGACTCCAAATTTGTTTGAAAGTTTCTCTCTGCAGTTTCATCTGCCAGCTTGCATCTTCTAATGTGTGTGTGACTTGGTCAAGCTCCACTGGGCGTCCGTAGGCAGCTGTTGAGAGCTGGTTTTGTGGCCAAGTGTGAGCATACGGCCGGATTGTTGTGGGCACTGTTGAGGAGCTGCCACGGAAACCCTCTGCTTTTTAAGGGCCACGTGTATGGCTACTGAATGTTAAGTCGAGTTAACAAACAAACATTTCCTGCTTGTTTCCTTGCTGTGAGAAAAACGGCATCTTGGCAGGAGATGAACGCATGCAACATTCTTCTTCCAGGATCGTAATTGTTTTCATTCCTCAGGCCCCCAAACAAACAAGTGAGCGCAAATGAGTTCAGAACATTTCACGCAAACTCTCAAATACCTCTAACAATGCACAGACATCCCTGAAATATGTCCAGTCCTGTTTGGTTTACTAAAGCTGTTTAGTTTTTCACCCCCACTTCCATTTTCCCAAGTCCCCAGATACTGTTAAATTCCTCCTTCTCCACTGCAGCATCTCCTCTGTGACAATTAATCTTAGTGTAACAGTTCCCTGATCCCCCCTTACAGCACATGAAAACAGCAGACTATCCGATAACTCCAACTAAACACCATCCCACTTTCTCTCCTCTTCCTTCTCCCAGTGGATAAACCCCCCAAAACCCAGAAAATGGCCTCTGTCCAGCCTCTGGTTCCCAGCATCGGCTGGGGCCTGCTATGCTCTGCTCCACAGATCTCCCCCACCGCCACACACACAGCCTTGGTCGACAGCTGGCCTCGTACCAGGACAAATGAAAACACACACTATTACACACTCCTCTCTTGGGTCAGAGAGAGGGAGAGGAAGGCAAGAGAGAGAGAGAGAGAGAGAGAGAGCGAGAGGGGGAAAAACCGACCCTGCTTTGATTGGACAGCTGACTCAAAGCTATGTTTGAAATTTTTTTTTATCCAAACTCAGCTGGAGATATTCAGAGAGCATGAGATGCCAGGCCGTGAAATTTAAATTAGAAGTGGAAATTTTTCTGCAGTCTGTTTTTTTAATGAATACATTTAAAATACTCTTTGAACACCAACCTGTTTGGATGACTTAATGGACATAAAGATGCTTGACCTGTGGGAAAGTATCAACATCTGTGTTCTCAAATTCAAAATTATAATCCAATCTCCTTCAAATTTGACGCCTTAGAAATTAGACCTTCGACGGTGGTGGGGTAAGCATTGTTGAGACAATTAAACATATCGATAGGACATAATAAGTATCAAAAAGCGTACTTAGCCAAAACTAACACTAACAACTTGCTACAGTGTCTCAAACTTCTACCAAGGTGAGGATCCTTAGCTTTGTAACAGCTCATTTTACAATACACTTTGGGTTGCTAATGCTACTGCAGTAGTATAGCACTGATGTGTCTCCTAAATACAATAACTAGTAGAATTACTAGAAAACAAAAATAAACTGGTGAAAAACACTTCTTTCAACATAGGTTAACTACTTGTATAGCCAAATTAAGAAAAATGTGTCCACTAACCAACAAAGAAATATTTCTCATTTTAAACAATAATTATGTGTAATAGTAGTCAATTGAAGTCAATTTCACATGAAAGTTGGTGAAACTTTGGGCAAAAAGATTATGAACCAGTGAAATGTCTTGGGGCATTGTGTCTCTTTTAGTCTGTTTTTGTGCTGAATTGCTGAGCCTGTTGATAGCCAAAAAGTTGTCAAAAATCAAACAAATACAAAGACCCCTTGCCTTAGTTGGTGTTGTAATTGTGCTTCCTGCACAATATATAATAACACAAGTATCTTTGTTTTGGGAAAACTTATTGTAAATTAGTTTAAGAAATAATCATTTTAATAAGCAGAAGACAGTAAATGCCTATTTTTAGGTTTCTTACTGCTTTTCTATTTATCTATTTGTCTTATGACCATTTTTACTATGTTGCAGCTGTATGTGTTCAGATTCATGGCCTTGTGAAAATTACATATCTTGTCATCAAAGTGTGTTTTTGCTCCTCTTGAGACAGACTTTAACAGTTAAAAAATAAGCACACTTTCAATGCTAACCCAAAATTACAAAAGCTCTACAGGTCTTGGTGGGTGAATAAACCACAAACAGGAACAGGAAAATACACAGCAGCTATGCAGGAAAGAAAAAAAAGATGAATTGATAAGAGAGATGAGCTCTTCCTAAAGGTGGAGGAAAAAAGGAGAGAACAAGAGGAAGCCGGGGAATCAAAGAATGGCCTGAGTCAAAGAGGGGAGGAAAAAACTATAGGCTTTAGTCCTGAGAGACAGAAAAGGCAAGGATCTCAAATGATGGACTGAAGGAGGGAGGGAAGGATGAGGATTAGGGTAAAGAAAAGCAGCAGGGACAGGGAATGCCTCCCATTGTAATGATGATGTTTTCTCAGAAATGCCTCAGACTAAATACCTAGGGTATTAATAGAAGCACTGGGACATTCATCAGCACTTATTATGTCTTTTCTAATAGGGGCGGGATAGTGACACAAAAGTCCTGTTTGTGGTATGTCAATTTCTTGAATTCACACTATCTAAAGTGACTTGTGGAGGATTAGGTCTTCCCACAACAACTGTAGTAATGTTTAAGATGGAGTGAGGGAGAGCGGCAAACATCCGAGACATACAAAAAAAAAAAAATCCAGGAAACCACTGTTATTTGCAATCTGCTTGATATCACCATTGAAATACCAGGAAATTTCTTTAACTGAAAAGAGGCGATACATTTTAAAAAGGTATAGTTACTGGTCAACACACAACATACTTTCAGTTATCAGCTTAATAAAGGGAAGATAATGATAGTGTTAATGTTGGGACTATACCAACAATGATTCTCCAATTATGGAACAGATCAAGACTATTTTGTCCAGCAGGTAAAAATACTAACTTGTTATCAAGGAATGCATAAGTTGTATGCATGGAATACAATTAATAAATCTTAATTCAGAGGCACCTCGGTCAATCAACACGTGCTTTTTCAGAGTTTGTTTGTTTTGTTAGATAACATCAATAAATGATGTGCTGTAGACTAATTTGACACAGAGTGCAGTTCACTTTGTTTACTTAATGTTGAATTCGTTAGCATTCCATTAAGAGCCTAAACATGTAGTCATCCAGGTCACTCACATTGTCTATGTTGATAACCAAGCAACAAAGATTTTCATTCCATAAAATGGTACACTAGCATCACAGCACTTGGCTGCCACTGATTAACTCCTCATTGTGTAAAATGTAATACATAGTTAATCAAAAAAATGCAGGTTTTTAGGTGAAGCTTAGTACTCAATGTGTGACCTATAAAACAGACACATTAAAGAAAATATCACCAGAACAGCAGCTTTTACAACAGTCAGAACAACAGGCAGCAAAATTGGATTTGAATTGGAGATCAAATTTCTGACTTCTCGGTAATCCATGCAATCCATTTGATCACTATTGACAAGTATCTTCAAACTTTTACGGTCATAATGTGGAAAGTGAAAACAGGCAGGCAGAAAAAAACCCAGCTTTTTTTTTTTACAATACTGTTCACTGAAACTTATAAGTATTTTTTTTACAATACTGTTCACTGAAACAAAACCACCTTGGATTTTAATGGGAAGTTGCAACGTTATGTGACCTGCTTTCACCTTCAGAAGGAAATATTGATGAGTGTCATGGAAATCAGCATTACCTCAGTTACACACTTCTGGGTCACAACCCACCCTTTGAGAATCACTGCTTCTAAAACATTACAATGTAAAAAAAAAGACAGCACGTGTTAATATGGTAATTTAAGTCCCTTGCAGTTGTAAACCAAGTCTCTTCCATCCATGAAACTGGTTTATCAACTCTTATAACGTATTTTTATATAAATCTGATGTGTTTACTGACCTTCGGTGACTTTTTTGTAACCAACATCTCATTGAACATGCACTACAGACATGACGTCCCAGTTACGGGAAGAATATTAAATCCCTGCTCACCCAAAGTCCTGGTCCATAGACTTGAAGAAGAATTTGTAGTTGGGCTTGTTCAGGACCTGTTTAAAATCCAGCAAAGTGATATTTTCGGCAGCGATTGGAATCTTCACCAAATACGGCGTCTCCTCTTCGTCGATGTGATAAATTATTTTGGTTTCCGCCATTTTTGCGGTTGTTTTCCCCCTTTTTCACCTCCTTCTCCGAGAAGGAAAGTCACAAAGAAAAACGGATACAAAGTAAGAGCGGAGGTAGCGTTAAATGAGTTGGGGTAAGTTCTCCAGCGGCGGAGGCAGCTAATAGCTAGGTTGCTAACGAGCAACGATGGCCACTAAGATTTTTTTTCAAACCCGAGCCGGAGACAGGAGGGACGGTCGTGGAGCGTTAACAAAAATATCCCCCTGCTTGAAAAGCAGAGCTCCCTCCCTGCCTTTAAAAACTCAAAGCATTTCTCTCTATTTTTTACCGAGAGTCGGAAAGCAAAACGACCGGACACGCTACATTCACACTCGGGCTAACGAGCAACAAGTTTTCCCCTAACAAAAACATAGAGGAGGGAGGAGGAGGTAAGAGCAGAGGAGGGGGTCTGAAAACTTTTCTACACTTAATAAGAGCCAACGCGGCGTATGATGTCACCACGTACCCCCACTTGTGAAGTTGACGTACCTGCGCCCCCACGCCCCAACCGCATTAAAGTAATCGAAATAATGCGTTGTGTGTACTGGTAATTGTGGTAGATAAAACCATTATTCATAAAGTTTTTATTCTACGTTCAGTTGTTTCTACGTTTTCATACATTAATGGCGTGTAAAGAAAGACGTTGTTTTTTAATTCTTCTTAAAGTCAGTTTTTCAGTTGTTCTGTTTGTATTCAATCTCAAAAAGGAGGAAGGTTCACTGTTTTAACTTTTTACTCTGTTAAGTGTTTTTTAAGTGTTCACTCTGCAGGTACACACTTCACTCTACACTGTATGATTTGCATGTAACAAATACAATTCTTGAATCTTGAATTTTTGGGTTTTGGTAAGTACATCATTGTTACTTAATTGTACGTGGAAATGCAACAAATAATTCACAACTCAGCGAAGTAACTTAGTGTCTAATTGAGACCACATGCAGCACAGCAATGTCAATGTGAGAAAGTATTTGTGCACATGTTTACTCCATCACAATCCAGGTTTAAATAACAAAACAAATACAAATGTAACGCAATACTGCAAAAGAATGAAACTAAAACACTTCGAAAAATGTTTTATTAATTATAATGTTTTATTAATGATGTTTTATTCAATTTAAAACACCTAAAAGGTAGATTTGTCGATTAACCAGTAGAGGGCACACTTTATCAACGTATTCACAAACAAAGCAGCCGATGCAGAACAGTGGATAAGAATGATTAAAAGAGAAACACGTGCCATAAAGAATTAACATCAACCACAGCAGTCAAAAAATATATCTATCAAATAAAACACAAGAACAGATGAAAGCATGACGTTAAATCTTAAAATCCCAACTACTACATAAAAGGAGGACACTCCTGAGTCCAGTCAAAGTTGTCTGTTCAGAATGTGTGGCCCAAACACTACACCAACCACACAGGTGATCACAAACAGCACCCAGAAGATGATGGCCAGCAACTGAACGCAGAACAGCGTCTTCCTACTCTGCTCTATTACTTCCTCTTCACCCACCTGGTCTAGCACTGGGTCGTACGGTCTGTCAGGATGCATCTGCTGCACCTGCAGGCTGACAGTGGGCAGGATGATGAAGCGGGTGTCCCTGCTCTCACTCTCCAGGGAGAGAACCACCTTCTGGGTGACCGTTGCCAGGTGCGCAGCCATTGAAACGGGCAGGAGGAAGGGAGGAAGCCTGGCCAGGATGTGTGAGTTGCAAGGTAAAGAGAGAGCATCACCAGATTCTAGAGGAGTAGGGTGGCGACACAAGGGGCAGGGGATGGCCGGTGGGATATTGGGGTCAGGGTGCTCCAAGTGGCAGAGTTGGATCCTCTGGAGGCACTCAGTGCAAAACACATGGAGGCACTCCAGCATCCTGGGGCATTTGTTGTACTGGTTGTACTCCTGATAACAGATGGGACACTCCACATCCATGGGCTCCACAGGGATGGATGCTGCACCAGCTGGGTCCCCCTGCTGGGTAACAGGGACAGTACCCCCTGACATGGTGGGAAAAAATAAGGGTAAAATGCTTCCGGAGCGCACGGATGAAAGTTAGAAGGGATCTGTAAAGAGAAAATACACACATCTGACATCAAATTACAAGAACACGTTTCTGAGTTTACAAAATAAAATCTTTCCAACACATCACCACAGACGTGGTTGGATCAATCCCTCGCTTTTCCGATGGGAACCTGAGCATTCACAAACCAGCTGGGAGATTAAATCTCACCACAGAGTCCTGGGTCTGCTTCGAGGAGATGGACAAATGTGAAATAAACTTTACTGAAGGTCCACACTCACAATGAGGACAGAGATCAGACCGCCAAGGTCGACACCATCACCAGACCTCTACAGAGTCCTACAGGATTGAGCCCATGTGTCTACGTTGTCATCTTATGTTACACTCATTTTGGTTTGGTTCGATTCTGTTATTTTGGAGAGCTTTTGGGCCAATGTATGGACTTGTATTGACCAGTGGGTGGCGTAATAGTTTCCTGAGTTTACTCCTGCAGGTCTAAGGTCTATACACACCAGCATCTGTTTCTGCAGACCTGCATCTGCTGCTGTGCATCTTCTACCGAGCTTCATGATTAAATTCCACAGTGTGTGAGTCATGAAGTTAAGTTAACCTCACTGACATCCAGCATCCTTCACACCCCCACTCATATCTACTGACGTGCACCACGCCGTCAGCAGGACCAGGAAGTTACGAAATATAACAACAATAAACACATCACAGCAGCCGTGAAAGGAAGCAATAAGTCATCGCCGTCATGCATCCTGTTTTTGAGAGTTTCTTTCACCTTTTCAACTCGTTTTACATCAGTGAAACATCTGATACTGATAATCAGACACCAGATTATCTAATTATCTTTGCTAAAAAAAAACCATCACATCTCAGCCATGAATTTTACCAATAAATAAACCAATACACAGCATATTTGTGTGATTATATTTACATGTTAATATAAAAAAATTCGATTTTTGATGTGATATTGAAGAACAATCACATACTTGCCTGTAGTTTTGGGTAAACTCAGACCATTTGTGACCTTGTACTGTTAGTGGCTAACGCTCTGCTGCACTTGTTCCATCTGTCAAGGAAATATTGACCTCTTCTGGGTCTGTGAGATTCTGAATAATTCTTTACTGGACTTCTTTGGGGCTTTTTCCTCAGATTGAGAAAAAACACTGGGCTAGGTTTTTCCTAGTGGTCCTTCGGAGTTCTTCCAAAGTCTCTCATTATTAAACCAACTCAATGCTGCAGATGAGCTACCAGTGTCCATTATATGAAAGTGTTATGTAAACAGCTCAGAGGTGCGTATTTATTAGCCTCACTGACACCTTTTGTCCCTTGTTGGTTGCACTCCTGAGGAAAAAGTCAAAACAACCATCGTGGGTGGTTGCTTAGCAAAAGGCGTCTCCTTTTGAGTCGGCACATGGCAACAAAGTAGACGTGTATTTTATCTTGGTTAAATATAAATCCAGCAAATGCTGAATTTCTTTCTTTCTTTTTTTTTTAAACCAACTGCTTTGGAAGAGAAGCCACACACAGAGATCCAGCACTGAATGGCTGCTCTGTGTGGATAAATGGCCCACTTGTGTCTTCACAGCCACCAGTTGCAGTGAAGTCCTTCAGAGAGAGAAATGTGGCAGTGTTCCATTATTACACACTCAAGTAAGAGACAAGATGAGAGAGCCCCTTACCTGCTGCATAAAGCCTCTGTGATCAGACCACACTTTGATGCCAACCTCCAACCGCAGCACTTCCTCTCTCGCCTCCTTCTCCTTCACATGTTGCTGCAGGTCAGATCCTGGCAGCAGGTGGGAAAGCCTTCGTCCCTTATTTAAAATAACTCAAGATTTCCAGTAGCTGATTAAGCAGTAGGTGTTGGTGCAGTACATGTCACAGCTTGGTTCAGTGGTGCCCTCCTCTGTCTCGTTTCATCTTACCTGACTTACTCCTATCCAACTCTCCATCACACCTCCCATAAGGCCATTGGGGTTTGCTCTCTGCAATAATTAAACCCTTAGTGATCTGAGCGTAACCAGGACACACAGGACAGACAATATCACGGGGGGACGACTTCTTAGTCTGCTTCCTCAATGTCAGAATTTAAAATAGCAAAACCTGTCTAGCTGGTAATATTGTTTACTTTACTAAAGTGAGGTTAATTCTTCTTTTCCTTGTGACAGTACAAACATATCCTGGAGCAGGTTGTTCAGGAGAATGGCACAGATTATATCTGTGTTCAGAAGAAACCAAACATTCCTATCAGGCAGGAATAGGTCAATTATTTACAGATAAAGAAAGTACCACGAGTCGCACGAGCTTCACTAATGTGAGTGACTAATGTGACCAGTGCAGACCTGTCAACCTAAAACTGTTCTTTTCTCTGGAAAATGGCTCACATACAAAACAGTGATTCATTCTTAGGAGAAGGGTACGCTTACCGTAACACAAAATTGTTTAAAGTTCATGATTTATCAGTATGAGACAAAAATCAAACACACAGAGCTAAAATCAATGTCATTGTTTTATAACATTATAACTATTTGAAATATTGCAATTTGATGGAGTTATCTGGACTAAGGCAGTCAGTTATTGTCTTATACAGAACTTACAACTTAGTTAAACCCTGTGGGATCCTGTAACAACTAGCTATTTTGCGGTTAACAGTTAGATATATTTCATTTATGTTAAGACCATCAGGATTGTAAAATCATATACTTATATCTTAGCAATTTCTGCAACATTCATTTGTATTATGGCTAATGTTAAGCTTTCTTAGACTAAAACTGGTCAGTGCTTGATTTACCACATTTTCCTCCAACCATTTTATTTTTGCTTTGTTTTCATCTTACTGTTACTCTTACTGATTTCGCTAGAATTTATGGGCTCACATTTTGCCAACTTTTGGCAATTCTTTACTGATTTGTCTTACCCATAGTCTTTTGCAAGAGTCTTTGTTCAATTTCAGCAGTTGTTGGCTACATTTTAGACAAAACCTGGCTAACATACTGTAATTCCTGATATATCTTTTTACAGTTCTTTAGAAATAATAATTTAGCCCCTGTAAGTGAACCCTCACCACTATTTTCTAGTTCACATGTGTAAAACTCAGGCCCGGGGGCCAAATCTGGCCCACAGTGTAATTATATTTGGCCCGCGAAATCATATCAATCGTACTAGAGTTAGCCTGCCAGTATATAGGCCCTATGTACTGCCAGGATTTGTAGTATTAGCGGTGTATGCGCTATGTTATAGCACATACATTTTAGTTTAGTTTAGTTTTTTTGTTGGCCTGTGCAAAAAAAGATTTAAAATAAAAAAGGAACTTGAAAGGCTACAGATAAAGAGACATAATAAGAAACAAAAACCACTGATATGTGTTTTATTTCAAATTTAATTTCTCATCTGTCTACATTACAGATTAGAAGAGAAGGAAAAACATGCACAACTGCCGTCAATGTTTTAATACATATCAAGTTTGGCCCAGTTTTTCATTTTGGCCGGCTGTGAATTTGAGTTTGACACCCCTGTTCTAGTTAATACATTACTATCTGTCGCTAACATTCAACTATTTTTAGGGGTAAGCATTCATTCGTGAAGTCAACACATTGTGTTGTACCGTGGGCTGTTTGATTAAAGATGTCACACTACACTTGTGTCTAAAGGTGGGACAACGTCAGTTTGTCACATCTCTGAGTTTGCCATGGTAGAAAAAGCACAGGTGTTGTTGTAACCACACCAAGTCTGTTCTATTTATGTGTCCTGTTACCCACAAGCCAACACAAGTACAACAACTGAAAGAGCCCAATGGAATTCACCCTTCCCTAGTTTTATTTATATCTGTAAAATCCCTAATAAGACATGTAAGGATACGTTGTGTGGAATTTGAAACTGAAACAAATGTTCCACAACATGTGGTAAGACTGAAATAAACAACAAAATAAGAACACAAAAATGAGGAAAGAACTAAACATTTTAGCTGTTAGAAATAACCCTTGTTCATAATGTGCTGAGGAATATTTTACTGGAACTGTAAACACTTTTCCTCCTCATATTCCTTTCCACATATTTTAAGAAAAAAGATCTTATGATAACACTGAGCCTATTGTGTTCTATAAGATGAAAACATTTACAGTAAAGGAAAATGAGGCAAACGACGGGAAAAGTCAGTGACGATATTAACAAAAGAAAACAGAGAGTCTGAAAAGAAGAAGCGAGGGAGTGAAAAGGGGGAAGCAGCACTTGCCAAGATGACAGTGGGATATCACCATGAAAGGCTGCAACAACTGACAGGAAGAAGGCTGATAGGGGATTACCGTCCAGAGGGAAATGTACGTCATCGCTCACACACCCTCGTCTGGAGAAACAAGGTTTCTGGGATAAAGTCCAACTAGATCAACGTAACTAGAAACTCTTTGACTGATTTTAAAGAAGGTTATTATAGAAGACAGTTATGTTTTATCAAGTGTCGTTGTTCAAGTCTGTGACGTATTCACACTTTGATAGTGTGTGTGTGTAAAGCCATTATATGTGAGGAAAAAACTAACATCTAGGCACACACACACACATATATACATATACCAAAAGTATAGTCTCAGTAAAGGTGTCTTGAGAGGAGCATGAAAAAGCTCTCAAAAGTTAGAAAACAAGCTAAAATATAGATGAGAATATAAAAAAGCTTAAGGTTAGACAAAATTATAATGAAAATGGCTTAAGGATTTTGAATTTTTGAAACGTAGAAATCTAAGGGGTACCATGGCATAAAGAGCTAAGGTTAGCAAAAGGTACAGTAGTTCCATGAGCTACAGGGAACCCAAAATCACAAACAGTTGGACAAAGAATAACAACCGTAGACCATTGGCCCCAAAAGTTTTTCACCGTGTCCCACTTTTGTAGATCATTGACTGTTGATGACACATTCAAAGCAAATGCTTCAAATCTCCACCAAACCTAAGCTAAACAGTCTACTTCCTAGAAAACCATAATACTTACATAATGTCACTCGGGTGATATTGAGGAATATGCAGTGATATCTTTACTGGGTTGGTAAACATTACAATTACATTACAAACCCCTAACCCCCTAAAGAATTCCTGTTACTCTAATCGGTAAAATCTGAATTCTAACCAACAACAACAACAACAACACAGGTTAATGAGTCACTAATGTGACTCACCGTCATATTCTGACTTCATTGTTATCAAAACCAACTCAGAATCTGGTGACTAATAATCAAACCAAGACTCGGCCTCCTCACTTCCTCCCCCACACGCCGCACTATAAGACTCCCTGCGTCTCCCCACTCACTCCATTCAAACCAGAGTTGTTTATTCAGTATGTATTCTGAGCTGGAGTGTGGGATCTGTTACCGGCACTATACCCCGGGTCTGCGGTGTCCCCGGGAGCTCGGCTGCCATCACACTTTCTGTGAGAGCTGCCTCCGGGCTTTGTCCCGAACACCGACCCCAGATGAATGGCGCTGTGGAGCGGGCAGCTGTGTCATCCTCTGCCCGCTGTGCCGAGAATCCACGTTCATCTCCAGCGAAGGGACAATCCGAGCCGAGCTCCGGGTGGACGAGTGTGTCCTGGTGCGACTCTTAGACGAGGGAGTTCTGGAGCGAGAGGAGGAGGAGGAGGAGGAAGATCCAGTGGATCAAGTTACAGAGAACCAGAAGCTGAGCGCGACTACGCCTGAGACTCCAGCCGAGGAGGGTGAGTCCTCCCCGGCCCACAGAGGCAGCAGGCTGCGGCGGTCATGGAAGAAAGTTTGGCGGGTGATCAGTGGGAAGGACTCAGAGCAGAGCAGCGATCAGAGTAAGTCAGCATAAGATTTAAAATGTCAAACTTTTCTGTCTTCTCTTTTGATTAATTAACGTGTTCCTGTTCAAGTTCGGTGTTTAGTTCTGTCTTTACCAAAAGGCGTTACCAAAGTGTGGGTTGCGACCCAGAATAGATTACAAGGGGTTTCAGGGTTTGTTTGTTTTTTTTAGAAATTTTACAAAATAAAATCTCCAATATAGAGATAAATATGGTTGACACAGTGATTAGTGATTTGCTGAAGATTTTGTAAAAACAGATATTGACAAATACTTTTGATTGTTTGCATATTGAAATGCGGAAAAAAAGGAATTTCATGTCAGCATTTTATTTAAATGTATTGAAAAATAAATAGTAAAACAAAGAACAAATCATTTGTCTGATCTCCTCTCTTGTTCTTGCAGACTGTATCACCCACGACGACCTGAGGAGCCTGGCCATGATGTCCTGCTACATGTTTTGAAATCCACCTTGTTGGGGAAAAAAGCCACTCTACACTACTGTTTATTCAACTGTCTCCATGTGGACAAACGTATGACGATGGTGACGTATACGTATAGATCTCCAGATGTTTCAATCCAGTGATAACCAGATCCCCCATAAGAAGCTACTGAAGTCCAAATGAAAGGAAGAAAAGTTGTGATTCATCAAAGACGCTTTCTTCTAAAGGACAATTGTATTACTGAATTTTATTCTACTGTACTGGAAAGTATATTTATTTTTTCAACTATGTATTTATATGTGGATATTTTTACAGAACATTTTTGACGAAAAATAAATTATTATTATCATTACATGTAAGTGTTTTGTGTCCTTTTTTGGGTCCATCATAAAAGTGCAGGAACTAAAGTATGACATTTTAACGTAGGTAAAGTGTAAATATCCCATTAGGCTACAGACAGAGTTTAAATCTAGTCTAATAGATAGAAGGAAGATTGAAGTAATATACACATATAAATTAGCTAAATATAAAAACAAACAAAAAAACCCACATAGCTATAAGATAAGGTTAGCAAAAAAGATAGCCTTTGTGGTAGAAAATAAAATGCTAATTAGCCTTGATAATACATAAAATTATTGTATAATTTACAGCTTCATTAACTGAGAGTTTAGCAAAGCTACACATTAGCCTCGAGCAAATATATATACATACACATATATATGTTGATCGAGGAGGACTATATCTCACGAGCCGAGGCAGGAAGTGAATTACCTGAAACAGGTGAGCAGTATTTCCCCCAATCAGAGCCAACCTACAGCAGGCAGCACAGCTCCTTGATGACAATGACAGTGCATGGAGTAAGAACTCTGCTCTGACTCCCTGTCACAGTCGATCAAAGGGAATATTAGAACCTCTCTGACCACATTATAGAGCTAGAGGGAAGCTGTTCACCATGATGGAAAACACAGATCTTCACTCCAGGTAAATGTGATATTTACTTGTACGTTGCCTAAAAAAGTAATTTAATATTAAACTTTGTGTCATTGGGATATTTTAAAATTCTGATTTCATTCTGTTATTCAGTGAGTTTTTCCCTTTTCTTCATCCCCAGGCTCCTGTTTTTCTCACGGCTCACTCTGGTGTTGTTGATCACATGCTCTAACGTGGCAACAGGTTAGTGTAGTAAACAGGCCGCGGTCTACATTCTTCTTCTTCTTCTGTAGTGGTCACCATGTGGTATCTATAAGGTGAACATAACTTCACCTTAAACCAAATGCTGTTTTGTTGGACCTGACAAATGGGTCCAGAAGAAGGTGTTTGCTGTAGTTTGTGAAATGAGAGTTGTCACATGAGAGCTGAGGAAAACTGTCAAGTAATTCTAATACATTAAAGAAAACGTGTTTTTTTTTTCACATTTAGCCAATTCCACACCATTCCCAGTGAACAGTGGACCCAAGCAGAATATGAGAAGTTTGCTGTTTACTCCTTTTAGTCATCACCTGCATCCATCTCGAACTGGACACCAAACAGGAAGTGATCAGATTGCAGGTGGAGTGAGGAGTCAGTGGGAACAGATCCACCAATCCAGATCGAACCCTGATCCTGTGTCTCTGATGACAGGAACTCCCTATAATTCATACCCGGCCGTTGTACAAAAGTCATCCATGAGTGAATCTCGGAGTCCTGCAGATGTTCAGACCTCCAACAAACTGTTGTTCCAACAGCCTGTCAAACAGTCCAGTGGATCCCTGTCAACTCCAAGAGGTCTCCACAGCAGCCTACAGGAGACAAGAGATGTCTCTGCCACCAGGGGGCGGAATCATTTTTTCAGAGTTGAGAGTCAAAGTAACTCCAAACAACCAACATTAGCCAAAAACCACATAGACATCTCTGTTAGCCAACATAACCTTAACTTAGACAAATCTCCGTCATCCATCACACGTCTGTCATCGACCATAGTAGATCTGTCTCCGGGAATAAACCCAAGGACCATAAGTGAGGGATTACAACCCAAAATAGTCCACTCATATCTCTTCAAGGATCCACAGAACTCTTTAGACGCTGCATGGACAGCAGCAGGTGGAGGTCAGCTACCATTGGGTGGACTGAGAGGTGGTACCATGGCACCACCTAAAACCAGGACTTCTGAGGCCCAGGTTTATGGCATATTTGACTCTGGCTTTGAAGAATTGCACAAAAAAGACCCAATGAAGGAAAATCATGTCAGACCAGTGCATCTGAAGACCAGTGTCCCTCGGACTGCTGGTCAGAGACACAGCAGCAGGATTCCACCAGATCCTGGTTTAGGAGAAGATAAGCCTGAAGAACGTTCTCCACCCAATCCACAATATACTTCCATGAAGAACAATGTGACCAGCAATGAGAAACACGTGACAAGAAAACCAGTGAATACATCAGTAACTAGGTCACGGTTTGGTTTCAGGCTGGAAGGATTCCCAAAAATCTACGGCATCAGAGGATTCACCAACCCTCTGCGGTCAACTACACTCTCTTCCAAAGGAAGGAATAACTCTAGTCAAAACAGTTTTCCCTTTTTGTTACCAAAGTATGCCTTTGGTCGAACCAGATCTTCGACAAC
>NC_024307.1:24075599-24076038 GCF_000523025.1 Cynoglossus semilaevis | reverse complement strand
CATCATCTGATCAAATTCAAACTCTAACTATTCCATCTCCAAGACTGTTCTCAGCAGGTTCTAAGAAAGTCCAACTCCTGGTTCCTGAAAGTGACACCACCGTGAACCAAAACCTGGACCAGAGACAGGTTAAGAGATTATTTGGCACCCGACCACTTGAGGGAGCCAAAACCTCACACACAGAACCAGACAGGTCTCCTGCACATGAGCAAGGTTTTGGGGTTAGAAGCACAGAAACCTGGCAACCCAGGAGTACTCAGATTTACAGATGGTACAATAAAACAAGAGAACCACAGCCAGGATCAGGCAATATATCCACAGAGAGGCAGAATGAGCTGAACAGCAAAGACTTTAATCCACTTCTGAAGTCTGAAGGTAGCAGTAAATCACTGGAGAAAAGCAGATTTACACCCAGCAAGTTTGAAAAGAACCCCAATAT
>NC_024307.1:24064145-24075539 GCF_000523025.1 Cynoglossus semilaevis | reverse complement strand
ATACAGAAGAGCGGGTGGAAATTCACTGAAGAAAACCCAAACAACACAATCTCCCCACCTCATCTCAGTTCAGCCGAGGGCTTCAGGGAGACCAAACCTGTTCCTGAGAGGTCAGGTCTGTTTAACAGAGCCTCCAGCGACTTAGAGAGAGGGAAGCATAACGAGAGCAACAACATGGACAAATCCACCCTTCAGACCAGTGAAAGTGCAAACGCAGACATGGTCCCGCTGCCAAAGCAGCCTGTCAGGGTCACCTACGCTGATGTCGTTGGAAGTGCAACGTTCGTCGGCGTCAGATCGAGAACACAGACACCGATCAAACCACGTGATAATGTCTTTCCCCCGGAATCTACCAAGCCACAGAGCAGGCACATTTCCTGGGCGATTAAAGTCCATGATGGAGGGAACAGCAAAGAAAACACAAGCAGCTCTGCTGAAGCCAAGTCTGCAGATGAGGAAGAAGATTTGGAGGTGAAGCAGCCGAGCTCTGGATTTGGCAGAAGGATGAAAACATTAGATGACTTCATGGATAACGAAGGAAGTGGAAGTGGGGCCTTTAATCTGCCTGATGTTTCCTCAGCTGAGAGAACAAAGAGCCAGGGCCTTAGTGGAGACTTGTTGGAGTTAGATTATCTGCATAGATCCACAGAGAACGTCTCCTTCAAGTCAGTGAGACAGGAGAGTGTCGAGGCCTGAAGAAAACACTGGTGTGCTCTGGGAAAATTCAAATAAAAGGTGAAAAAGTGTCTTGGATTGTGCTTTTGGTCTAACAGCGGCTGCAGTCACTGTTACACAATTACTAAAGTTGGCAAAACCTCTACTTTCTAATTTTGAATTTCCAAAAGTATTAACATTCTTTCCTAACATCATAGATGATGAGTATTATCTCACATTTTAGTGATTCCTATTTCCCATATCATTCATAATCAAAAATTTGGAAAGGGAAAATTCAAGGCAGGTCATTCACCAAGTACTTCCTAAATTGATGGTATTCCCATTCCCTGTGTCCTCATTCCCAGGCAGCAGCAGCAGCAGCAGCAGCAGAGACTGCACCTTCTGCTGACAAGGATTTTCCATCTCAGCTCAGAAGGAGGGTTTTTCTTTTTCTTTTTTTTTTCAGAACCCTGCTCTCAACAACTCATTAACATGCTGTGAGATGGAAAAAAGTGATCTTCTCTTACCTTAGCTGCTTTCACCTTAGCAGAGTCTTTAAATCTTAAAGGAGGCCAAGCTATAGAAACAGGGTCGGTGTGAAGGTCAGCGGTTTAACCCACAGGTCACACCTATTCCGACTGCACGTCTTTAATCTTATCTTTGTACTTAACACTTACTGAGGCTTAGCACTCACACCTTCACTACGTTGACCTAATTTAGTGGTGAGAAAAAGTACCTAAATCCTTCCAGTAGATGGCGACAGTCTTCCACAGTGCGACTCCACGCGCGCCCTTAAGAACGTGGATGGAGCAGCTTCCACGTGGTGCTGCTTGACTGCCAGTGTGAACCCGAAGGTATTTACAAAACAAGTCGGAGATGACGAGATGGTTTGTTCAAACCACAGGTTTTGCTTCTTCAGAAATGCCTTCGCACGCGGAAAGACTATTATCTCACCAGACCTGTCGAAAATATTAAGGTGGAAACATTCTCCATTATGTATCTGATCCTGGTCATTAATTGCTGACTGTGTGGGTCACGTCATTAGGTCACAGAGTTATCATATTAATGCAACATCATGTTATTTTTAGCAGCTCTTTTTAAATGCCTTGTGCGGTATTCGCTCTGTGACCGACTAAAAAATGAGTCCAGCACTAAACCCAGTGCATTCTTTCTGCAGTGACCTCCACAGACCTCACCCAGTCGTAGAGAATTTCACAGACACAACTAAAGTTGCACTTTCTCTGCCATCATTGACCTTAACTGTGGGGAGGACACGGGACACTGAGAATAACTTCGGTTTTAAAACGCTGAATATAAGTGACATTCATTTAAACACTTACCAGAATGATGGACACTTTAGTTTGTGTGATGATTAAAAAAAAAAAATCCAAATGCCATAAATTCCTATACAATGAGGGATAAACAAGCAGAGACAAATGATTTGCAGTAAATAAATAATAGTTTCCAGACCAGTTAACTAATATTGGATACATTTCCATGGCACAGAGTGGCACACTAATGTGCCGTGCAGCATTTTAGTTTTTTTTTTTCTGCATGCAAAATAAAAGATTTCTCCTCTAAAAAGTTCCTCGCTCTGTATAAAAGCAATTGGGAAAAAAATAAAGAAGTACATTGTCTTAGCAAATCATTTTGTTCTCAACCGTATTTACAAAACAAGTTCTGGATGACAAGATAATTTGCTAAACCACAGGGTTCTGGTTGTCAAAGATTACAAAAAACTCCGTAAACCTACAATTATGAGCAAAGCTAATGTCTGTGGCTTTCATCTCCAACCACCAGCCAACCGGGGGTTGGGTGTTTGGGGGCACTGAGTACACGCTTAAGACAAGATCATAGCTCCTAACCGGGTCCATTCACACCACCTGACCTTTCACCTTTTCCCAGTCTGCCAACACCACCTTAAATACCAAGCTCAACGCTTGTTCTCAGTCTTTGACTAGAAGGGGGCCCAGAGTAAGGAGCAGGGTGGAGGGGAGCTGCCAGTCAAAGCTAAGTACATTCAGCCACCTTACAAATACCCGTGGAAAGAAGGAAAGTCCACGTTCCCATAGAAGTGAGAGCTATTAAGGTGATATGATGTTCTAAGGCATCGGAGGGGGCATCGGAGGGGGCACGTAGAGGCGTGGAGCTGCCCACACCTTCACAGTTCTCCGTTTTCTTTTGTGAGGCCCCCGTGTTTGTGTGACTGCATCACACACTCCATTTGTCTCCCATCCAGGGTTTATGCGCTTATGAAAATCCTGTGTGTGCGTGCGTGCGTGCGTGCGTGTGTCCCTCCCTCCTCCCCTCCACCCCCAGTGTGAGGGGAATTCTGTACCATGTTTCCGTGGTTTTCAGGGAGCTTTCAAGGAAAATAATGCACAGAGGCCTCACAGTCACCCCCTCCCTCACCTACTCCCCCGAAACACCCTCCTTCCTCCCCTTCTCTCCCCTCCCTCGCCTCACTCCATGTGGCACTTTTTTACAGTTACAACCGCCCCTTTTTCTCAGAGCAGACAGCAGCTACACAGACACGGAGCTAATTTCGAACGCAGTCTGTAATAAAACGAAATCCAAAATCACGGCAAACATTTTCTCATGAGATGGGAGGAGGTGTGAGGAGGGGGGGCTAGGAAAGGATGGAGAAAAGCTTTTTGTCTGTCGAAGTCCACTATGTCAAAGAGAGCTGGAAATACATTAGAATGTGTGTGTGTGTGTGTGTGTGTGTGTGTGGCCTATGGCATTTATGGATCAGATTACTTTACATTCCATGGAACAGATGAACCCAACCTTCGGGGCCACTGAGTCTGACCATGCATGTATACATCAGGGCTCTTCATACTTCTTCAATAGGACGGACAGATTCAATGACATTAAAATACCCGGGGGCCAGCCACTGCTCCTGTGATACTCAAGACTATAATTAGGTTCCATACAAATGCACTTGAACATTCATTTTGGGTGTGACACATTATACCGAATAAGGTGTAGCCAACAGTGTAAACGTTTACTTAAATTATACTAAAAGTTAATTTTGTTAAATTTGACACATATATTCAACAATGAAGCCAGAAAACATAAACGTTTAGAAGAACATACAGTAGCTAGTTAGAAATTGTTGTTAAAGATCTTCCATTTTCAGGGCTTGTCCCAGAATGTAATATATAAAACAAAAACAGCCTGGCTCAATGGGTGAGGTGTCAATAATTCCAACAAGTCTGAATTAGATCTCGGTCCATTTATAGTGACCACACGCTTGGAGAAATGTAATTATGGCGTTTATTTAACAAGAAAAAGCCCTGACTCTGGCCCTGAGTCTGCCATGAATCACAGTATTCACTGTCCCCACTCGACTGTACACTGTAAGTGTGAATGATGGGAAGGAAGCATGATGGGAGCATGGAATAGCGCTGACATTAACATTCCCACATGTGCTCTGGGAGCAGAGACTATTTCTGTGTCCTGCACGTAAGGCTTCCTGTGAGCCTAGCTATGAAGGAAGTCATAAAGACAGGAAAACTTCCTGTATTGTTGCCAGCAAGTTTCACGGCGGCACGGACTGTACGTGATCAGTGGTGCCAGACACCAGGGATGTAAACACCATAAAAACAGCTCTTTGTTTCTCTCTCTTTGTGCCAAATCAAAGCAGCCAAGACGTTCGTCCGACTATAGAATCGTGGCAGTCCTTCATGGACATGAGCAGCACTGTCACTGCGTTCACTGCAGGGACACTCCCATTCCTGCATCGTCACACACATACAGCCAGTATACAGTAAAAACACACTTCATTACAGTCTGTAGAGGGGCATGTCACTGCATGAGAACACACGCAGACCACCTACAGTGAGAGTGAGAGTGAGAGAGAGAGAGAGCGAGAGAGAGAGAGAGAGAGGAGTACATATTAGTATTTCTAACTGACTAGATGTTGCCACATCACATACATTAGTATTACTAACTGACTAGATGTTGCCACATCACATTAAACTAAAGGTCACAGTGCCCTTTGACCTGCAGAAATGAAGAAAATCCACAGGAACCTAGTTCCAATTCCCATAATCCACATCAGCACATCAGTTCCGATGCTTTTTCATGTGCTCAGAATATCGTTACAAATGTGGTACAACATAAAACAGCAGGATGCTGTTCAGTGCCTTATGCATGGGTGTGTCTCATAAGAAAGTCATGCAGTCATGTTTCATAGCATTTGCAGTGATATTTTGAGCAGGTTACAGATTAAAAACCATCATCTACTTACCAGTTACAGAACAATATCAATAGCAGGTCTATACTAGACCAAATCTATTTAGTGCATGCAAAAATTGCTTCAACTTTACATTAACTAATAACTGACAATAGATATCTGAGCTTAACCAGTTGCTCTGGGTTGTCCCTAACTACATTTCTTTACAATGGCAGTTTGACTGCAGCCATTTTTCACTGTCCTTGTGATAATATCTCACTACATTTACAGGCATTTTAGTGATATTTTACACCTGGCCTATTCAAACAGCAGCCCATGGACCACATGTTGCCCAGACATGAACTCAGTGATTCAGTCTGTGAGTCATTTGAGAACTGTAGAGAGAAAATGATCAAACTCAGTAAGTGGGACAGTGGGTTTCTTCTTCTGGTATTAACACACCGACTCTTACATAAACGTGGAAATATTGATTACCTCACTATCTCAGCTCTAGACCTAAACCTCAGCTGCACTCTGGGACACAAATCCTTTTTATTTGTGTGGCCATCTTGTTTTGGTTTCCCACTTCTTACTCTAACCTATCAGTAGTATCGGGGCGGAGCTTGGAACCTAATAAGCTGAGGAAATGTTTGCTTTTACTAAAAAAATATTCTTTTTTTTTTTGTACATTTTAGGGCCATGACCCACCATTTGAAAAACAGTGTGCTAAATTGTTCCTATGACAAGTTTTAATATTTGATCATAACTTCAGCTCCAATCCTCTTATAGACAGCTTTGCTGTCATGTTCGCCTGCAGGGCGGGGGTTAATCAGATATGTTTTAATTAGCAGATGGAGTTTGGCTTTAAAAGCTCCAAAACGACCTTTTACACAGCAGCAGAGGTTGTTGTTGGACTGTTCACATGGTACTGTACAAATATGACTGTCCCCTCTTACAGTGTGTCAACAAGTGAGGGTGACTGGGTTTATTTCTGCTGCCATCTGTCCGTTTGGGTGGCATCAACCTTTACACTCAGCTCCAATACAACCATGATTCATCTCACACACATACACACACGAGCCATCAGGACATGACAGAACACACACTACCTGCTGCTGGACTCGCTCCCGATCACCTTTTGGACTGAACTCTACCTCTCCTCCTCCTCTACACTCTTCCCCTTCTGTCTGTCAGTCCTGACTGCAGATGTTTACCGTCACATCGTCATAACAGATGGAGGCATTGACATTTGAAGCAGTGTTGATAAAGGTCCACACTTCCTTCTCTCTCTAATTGTCCATAAAGCAATCACTAGGATAACATACAAATCCATCAGTACCGGCCCCGTCCGTTAAGGAGCTAAACTCAAAGCATGTTGTCCTGTGTAGTTCCTTCTGTGACCACTAGCTCAGTCACAGCTCTGAACTTGAAAGAGTTTAAGGAGCTAAGCTCAAAGCATGCTGCCCTGTGTAGTTCCTTCTGTGACCACTAGTTATTGGTACCATGTTGTTGTACTGCTGCCACAAGATGTAGTACTGCAAATGTGAAAATATTTTAGGGGGACCAAGCTTAGTTCTTTTTGAGCATCTAAAAAAACCCCAGAAATCAATTTGAACATTTTCTACAGCAATTTTGTGAACATAAGGTTTTTAAATTGGTGAATATATTTCATTTTCTAGAAAGAAGTAATGTTTTTTGCACTTGAAACATGGAAAAACACATCACAATCGTGTTTGTAACGCCCTCTGCAGGGAAGGGAAGGAAACTACATGCTGTCTGTTTATAAATACAAATTGTAAAGATTTCCATTGCATGACCTGGAGGTGGGTCAGGAAAGTTTTGGTATATTTTGCATATTTCATATGTGTAAATCTGTGTGTTGTTGGAATGTCTTACGATTAAATGCTGAATAACAAGTTATGTTAATACACTAGTCCATGTTCAGTATAAAACATTATTTTATGCAGTACAGTACGTACATGATGGGGGGGGTCAATACTCTATCTGTATCAGTTTGACAGTTCCTGGTCTGGCAAACATTATAGAACTCTGCTACAGACTATAACTTAAACTGTGAAGTAACCCTCGGTCCTGAAACTGCAATTCATGTGAAATGTATTTCTGCACCTGCTCTGTGTAAAGTCTGAGGAGGTGAGGTTTAAAATCCACCCAGAGACTGGCTCTTTGACGTAGGTCACCACAGTTGGAACCTGATCTGTGAGGAGTCAGCCTGGTGACAGTGTTAGTTTCAGTAACCTTTTCAGAGGTGGCTGTAAGTAATGCTTCCCTCAGCGTACAGGTGGCTGCCAGGCTTTTTATTGTCCACAGTAACCTTATTTATACCCCACGACCGGGGAAGTGAGGGCTTTTGCAGGTGAACTGATCTGAAACTGATCTTTTTTTGTGTTCTCATCTCTATTAATTCTTGCACTGAGCCGACGGGCAGAGCACAATCACAATCACACCCAGGCCTGACTGGGATTGAATTACTTGGCCATCTGTGGACAACGGCGACACGGGATCCCACATGTGTGAACAACAACAGGATAAGGAGGCAGAGATATCAGGGCGAAAGAAGCTTATTTAATCTAACTGAGTGTTGACGGGAGGAGGAGAACAAGGAGGCGGACGAGGTCGGACAGCTCAGTCGGTAAACCACCGTACTGGTCAAATTACCGGTAAGGCGAGTGATCCAGTCCTCTGGCGACCGGCCAGCCTTGTGAGTGCGGATGATCTTATCATTGGGAGTGGTGAACGTGACTAACACGGCTGAAAAGGCTTTGAAGAGGAGAGAACAGGCTGCTCTCTTCTCCACATTAAAAGGTGTGACATCTGCACTGTGGTGGCAGCCTCAGCCACAGGCTCTCTCTGAGTCAAACACACAGCCAGTGGGGGTCAACATCTGGGCAGATGTTCCTGTTTGGCCACCGCCACCGCCTGTAAATTGTCCTTTTCCCAGATCACTAACCGTTCCCATTACGAAACAAGAGCAGTCGGTGAAACGAAAAGAAACCACAGGACGTCTGTTTGTTGTTTGACTCTTTTCCTTTTTAGTCAGTGTTGTTTGAGAAGTGAAGCTCTCTACATCAACCTTTTCATGTTCCCAATCAGTACTGTTCCCTCCGGAGAGGAAAAGAAAGCCATGAGAACATTTCAGAAGCGCAGCACAAATTAAGAAACATGACAATAGAAAAAATGAAACCATCCTGCCTTTGTACAAAGCTCAAGCGCCTCTTTCATTTTGAGTAAATTGATAGGCTGAGCCGGCTGCCACTTCTTGGTGGTTGCAAAAACATAAAATCCGCAGAATGTTTGGAGTTTGACGTGAAAAACACACAAGCAACATTGAGAGTGGACTCTAAACGTCGGGTTGTGCGATTTATTCATGAACTACAAGTACCTTCAAGCATTTCAGCTTTGGAGGGAAAAAAATGCTGAGCTTCAATATGAGAACATTTCCAAAATACATTACAATCATTTTGAACCCATCGTGTTTCCAAGCATTTTCTGTGTCCCTTCTGTTTTACTAACCACCATTAAAGGGGCAATTCCAAAACCACAGATCCAAATCTGCTCATAATTAAGCTGCTTTGTTACGCTGACAGTTACAGTATGTGACCAGAGTCAGAAGAAAGTTCATGAACTCCAGGAGGCAGAGAGGAAAACAGTCCACAATTTGTTGTCGCTTTTTCAAGGCGTCCTTGAGCTGATCACTATTCTTTTTTTTTTGTGTTTGTTTTGTTTGTTTTCTTCTCACTGCTCAAAGTCAGGAGGAAGATTCAAGGTTAAAGCGTACGTCTTCACGATGACCTTTATCTCCAAGAGTCACATTAGCAGACTGTGGGGTCAGATATGTCAGTTCTCTTTCACCCTGCATCTCAGAAGAAAAACAACGGGTAATCATCGCTTAGGTTACATCATTAAAACAAAACAAAGCGATCCATCCAGACGTGAGGGCTGAATGTTGCTTCTTGAGGTGCCGTCGGATGAGAGACGCTGTCCTTTAACTGTCTTTGACTTGTGATTTGGCACTGACGGCCTGAGGCTGTGAAGTCCTCTATGGCTGACAAAAACATTTGTCCAAAACTGCTGATTTGATATGAAAATGACCAAGAGTCCAGTTCTCTGATGTACTATTGTGTCCAACAATTTAAAAAAAAAATCACAAACGGGATATTTAACAACTGTACAGCCCAAAAACCACAAAAAAGACACAGAAGTAGACTTGATAAATTCAGCCAGGACAGCTGTTAGTGCTATAGCTGCTAAAGCGGGGCAGACAGACAGACAGACAGAAAGACAGAGTCGCAGGACGGACAGGCACTTAAGTGCTGATGCATAGCGGAAACTTGAAGTGAGACCTACGCAAAAACAATTACAAAACAGCAGGATTTGTATTCAAAGTACTCTCAATTGAACGGGATTAAAAATGTGATAAAAAGTGTACAAACACTTCTTGTACCTTTAAAATAACCCAGAATAAAGTTCCCAGCTGTTGAAAGCAGAACCGTGATCACTGCAGTGATGCTGACGTCCTCAGCTCAGTGTACCGTGTCTTAATCAGAGTCCTGAGACAAAGGAGGATTAAACCAGACTGAAGTGTGTGGAGCTAATAGCACTAATGGGATTTCTTGGCACCATAGCGGGGGTCTCAACCTGAGCTGGAGTCAGTAGGACCACAGACTGTATTTACTGGAAGGGGAAGGACTGGCTGCATCTGGAACTGACCGGCTGTGTATGGAGCCGGTTTATAGAAAAGTTGGCTAAATCTCACTGGACAGGAACGTCAGTAAACGTCTCCTGATGGACTGGATTTTTTGTTACTTTCCCAGAGAACATTTAATCATATTCACTGGAAAAGGATAAAAAAAAGTCAGGATTACCTTAGCTGTCCAGGAGAATACTGACTATTTTCATGAATTATATTTTAATTAACCACAACCACAACTGTTGTGTCTTTTTTCCTCTGACAGACTATAGGTGTTATACTGCTACAGCTCCAAACAAAAGAGGGAGCTCTGTGCTATATTAAACCTGTCTGCTGTGTCCTCATCACATCAAGGACTCAAGCCCATTTAGAATGAGTGACAGTATAAGGTTACAGAACCTCTTCTGTGGAGCAGTGTTTAGCAGGTAACAGGATTAGGTCATTTACAAAAAGTAACTAACAGTTTGATATTGTTCCAACCTTAAATTTAGAACAAATGTCTTTTAGAAAAAAGACCATTTACTTCACAAATCAAGTGAGAAGTAACCTTACTTTTCACATCTATAAACTGAGTTCACAGTTGAAGCCCATCATCTGGTCCATCTGCAGGACTTCACAGTGCCACTGTGGCCTGCAGTGAAAGACAGCTCTGTCCACTTCCAATATACAGTCTATGGTTTCAAGCCTGCATGTATTAATACTGATTATGGCTGTGGTTTGTGAGAAATAAACAGGTCATAAAGGGAGTCTGAAAAGACAAAGACAAAAGTTAAAAAGCTGCTACGCTAATGTTCTCACAGTAGACAGGAAGGCCAGCAGAGTGCTAGTACCGTTATAGTGTAATTCATGTGTGACGAATGCTGCATTCAGGAGTTATTTTCTAAACTTTCAGAAAGAGTTTGTTTTCTCATTGTACAGAAGAGTTCATACTCCATAAAATTAATGACAGGAAGTCTTCAGTTCTTTAAAAAAAGCTGTGTCCTGATTGGACAACACTTGATTCTTTACAATGTACCGCCTATCCTGTATAACATAAGCAAAGTTATTTAATACCTGACTTTTTTTTGGTAATTACAACTAATTACACCAAGAAAAAAAAATAAAAAAAATAAAACAAAAGCAGGTTCATTCTGTCGAGGCTAAGATGAAGCTCGTTGAAAAACGATTACCTTTAGAGAATAAGGCACTTCTTGAACAGATGCAGTAAATAGATCTATACTTTTTTCCTATATATATATATATATATATGTATATATATATATATATATATATACATACATATATACACATATATATACATACACATATATATACACACATATATATACACATATATATATACACAAATATATATACATACACATATATATACACATATATATATACACACATATATATATTATATACACAAAACAATTAGCCACTACTGTAATCCTCATGATTAGAATTTGTCTTCCAAAACAAAAAAACAAACAAAAACTCTTCCCTTCCCTCTGATTGGCTTATACTCCAGGAATGAGAGCAGCGCAATGTTTTTACGTGAGTGTCATTTTGGCACACGTTCTCGCTCCGTAACTAACAGGATGAAAAGTTAGAAATGAGTGAGTCTTCTGTCAAAGTGCTTCCAGGGCGTCTTCCATCCTCCCGCTCCTTGCGGCGACAAAAGCAGCAGGTCTGGAGGCGTCCTGATCGGTACCTGATCAGTACCAGATTGTTTCCTCAAGGATGACACGCCGTCAACATCAGCACTCTGGAACAAGGAGACAGAGAGACGAGGAAACAGCCTGGTTAGATTAAGTGTCAACAATAGCTCTGATATGAAGAAGAAATATTATGACATGTTTCCATGTTT
>NC_024307.1:24061533-24064111 GCF_000523025.1 Cynoglossus semilaevis | reverse complement strand
GCTGGAACATGTTGACCTTTATTGTGAACAATTATGGATATACAATACGACCAAATAAGGTGGAAAGAGACAGTGAAAGTGAAGTGTTTAGGAGAACAGATGATGATAGTGAGGCAAGTGAGCAGGAAACATGTAAAAACCTAAATCCAGAAGAGATATCAGGGCTATTTTTTAAACTCTCCCCAAATCACATTTGAACTGCAATCACTCAACATGCCAAGTCTACCCCCCGCCCCCCCCACCACCACAAAGACACACACACATACAGTATATACAGTTTGACCCCTTCCTGGCTTTGCGTTGATATAATTAGGAGGGGAATGTGAGCAATGCTGCAGCAGGAGCAGCAGGATCACATGGTCTACCTTACAGACGTCTGCTTGTTTACATGAAGGTAGTGTTGAGACAAAGAGGAGCGAGTCAGATTGACACACACATAAATACTCAATAAGCTAGTGTATATCAGCAGCCGCTCAGTGTCTAGATGTCTCTCTGGAAAGAAAGGAAAGTGAACTCCTTGTCATTGTGACACAGCACACCACTGCCCACAACCAAATGTGACCTCTGCTTTTAACCCATCACCAAAGTGAACAGTGGGCAGTTTAAAGGGGAGCAGTAAGTGGGGACGGAGCCATGCTCAGAGCACCTCATTGGTAACTTGGACTCGAACCTTCCGGACCCAAGTCCGCTTCCTTAACCACTAAGTCACCACTGCCCCATCCCAGCCCAAACGCCGTCCCCCACACCCAGAAATTATGCAGTTGACATTCCCACATTTGGGGAATTCACAGGGGTCAGACAGCCGGAGTGCAATGGGGGAACCATCTTCGTGATCATGGTGTCTCCCCTCCCAGGTAAGTACTCTCTGACAACCAGACGGGAGTGAACGTGTCGTTCTGCTTACAAGCATCACCATCAGTTGCTCTTTTTACAGGGGCCTTCACGGTGTCTGATTCACTGGAGGGATTTGGCACAATTTTCATGAAGCCATTTTATTCATGCTAAGACTGACACTAGAGGGCTATGCAGCTGGAACCCAAACCCTGACCTTTTTGTTGGCAGACAACCCACTCCACCCACTGTACCACAGCTGTCCACTGAAGAGTCACCTTTGTCTCTTTCATCTTCTTGAAAATTCATTTTCATTCATTTTGGATTTGTCAAAAAAACGTCCTGTTAATCTGCACTGGTGATCGGCACAAGTGGTGAACAGACTTCAATCGTGGTTGGTTTGAATGAACAACGTCATTGATTGGACGCTCTGGTCGGCATCTTGTGGACCACACACGCTGGTTGACATAATAATAACAACAATGAAGTAGTTGTCAAGTGAAAAAGTCTATTAAAAATGAACAACTGTTTGTTGTTTAGATTTGTGAAGTCTTTCCAACGCGGCCGCTGCCTAACAGCTGTGTCACACCTGCAGAGGCTGCGCATATAAAACACTAAATGGAGGGTTTGCTTTGCAGTGAAAGCAGGATGAGATTATTAGTCACTGCTTCTCATCAACTGTGATGAGTCACACCAGAGATTCCCCAACCAAAATAACAAGTCCATAAAAGAGAGAGAGAGAGAGAGAGAGCGAGAGCGAGAGTTCCCCACGTCCTCACCTAGAACTTTCCCAACAGAGCCTGACTCTCTAATTGCACAACAGTACTCTACATTTACGTCCCTCCCTCTCTCTTTCTAGTTTGTCTTCTTCCTAGTTTTGGTGAGCTATATTTAGCCCCACCCCCCCGACATGGATGGTACTCGCCGGCCGGCCAAGCCACGGTGGCCCAAAAGAGAGCGGAGTGGAGGCGCAGCTCCCACATTCAGGCGTCCAGCAGGAAAAAAAAAAAGGAGCAACACAAACAAATCAAAGCAGCCAACTAGAGGGAGGAGAGAGGAGGAGAGAGAGGGGAGAAGAGAGGCCGGCCTTGCACTGGTGTGCTGCCATGAACACACACATGCAATCTCTCACGGAGCCGACAGAACAAAGCAGCACAGAGGAAGGACGCTGTAATTATGTGGACGACATTCACTTAATGATGACCTTTCCCTAAACACAGACAGAGGAAATTATACAGTGAAACAGGCTCAAACAACTGCCTCGTCCTAATGCAGCATCACATGTGCTCTTCTCGAAGCAACTAGACGCTGCATGTTCCCCCTCTGAGGCTGCTGCCTCCTCCGCTCTCCCCCGGTCTTCACCGTGTTACAGATCGACCCTCCCTGGGCCGTTGGTCTATCGACCTGATTCGTTTCCTCGCACCGTTTCTCCATCTGTGGGCAGGAATCGATTAAATAATGAGCGCTGTAGCGCTGGAGTGAGTGCGCGTTTGTGTACCCCTTCTTCTCTTTCAGACGCTTTAAATCACAAGCCCAGACAAGGCTATCTGCCTCCGCAGGCCGTGTCTGGCCAATAACTGCTCTCCTGCTGCCTCTGTGTGTGTGTGTGTGTGTGTGTGTGTGTGCGTGGGTACGTGTCAGCATTTGAGTGCACATAACACACTTCAGTGGTGTTATTAGTCTCCCAAAATTGGGGACAAATTGCTCTCAGGTGCAGGTACTTTTGTGGTGGGGGTCGGAGGGTGAG
>NC_024307.1:24051758-24061230 GCF_000523025.1 Cynoglossus semilaevis | reverse complement strand
TGTCCCCCCCCCGCCTCGGTGTGTGTGTGTGTGTGTGTGTGGGTAATTAGGAGAGTCTGGGTCTATGTGATGTCTAAATGCAGAGCTGCCATTAAATTGAACACTTCCCTGCTCTCTGGTCATAAATTCATTTGAGTCAGTATATCATCTACACATGCTGCTCCAGTCAACCCCCCAGATCAACCCCTACCCCACCCTCCTCACCCCCCACGGGGCAGCGAGCTGCTCAGTCTAAGACAGTGTGGGTTAACGCGGTCAGTAGTCATTTTTGTTGACAGAGGAAATCACTCTGCTGGCTGTTTCACATGGTTACAATCATTGAAAACACAGTTGAAAAGAACAGAGAAAAGATCAGGGACTTGACACCAAAAGAGAAGAGGTTATATTAGGCTTTATGAACTTTTGAAATCCCCATTGTCTTAATTAACCAATCCATGAGCCAGAGATGGTTCTCCTTCAATCAATCAATTTATGATTTGCACCAGTGATCGTTCGCAAATGCACTTATCTCAAAGTCAAAACAAGAATACACATTTTCAAAGCCAAAACCTTTGTATGTATAAGTATATTTAATGACTTTTTGTTTAGTTTTTTTGCTATATTTCATGAGATCCAATAAAAAAAAATCTGCGATGTACTGAGGGAGTCAAAGGAGAACTGCGATATAGAAAGGGAACACTGTATATATAAGTTGATGGGGGCCTACTCTGACCTTTGACACCCACACAGAGAGAAGGCAGAGAGTGCTTTTCTGGAAATTTATGAAGGAATTACACTAATATTTGGATGCGTAAATCCCTACGTTTTGCGTCAAAAATTATTTTCCACAATGGCAGCCAGTTCTGGTGCCAGTGGCTTCAGCTCTTTCAATCCCCCAGAACTGTGATTATACTTGATTCCATCAGGCCATCAGTCCTACAAAGCTGGCACAGTGAGTGTGAGGTGCTAGAGGGCAACCTGAGCCGGGCTCCAGCTCCAAGACAGCTGCGAATACAAGGAATGAACGTTGGCAGCATGAAGCTCCTGTGTCACCTCATTTCATTTCCTCCAATGACGCCACACAGTCTGACGGTCACCGTGATATAATGTTCGCCTCCTGACTGCAGTTAATGTGCACAATTACACAGTCCTCATTTGTTGGTTTTGAGGCCTGCACTGTACGGTCGGAATGAAATCCATCCGTGACCATTACACACTCGTCTCCTGAGGTTCTTGAAGGCGACGGTGAAGAATTGCTCCTTCATGAGTCCAGCTCAGTTTCACAGTCTTTACACTGATTTCCTATGGCGGCCCCAAACATGTGAAATCCCAACTTTCATACGACTACATACGGGCCTGAGCATGGATAAACACGACGTGTTTTGCAAATATGTGCAGAGGCCGAGGTGCTGAGAGTTGTTCCCAAAGGCTTCATTTGAAGTTTGCTTGATGGAACACAATTATCTCTGGAACAGACTTCCCAAGTGTGCTCATAGAGAAGCACTGTGTTCTGCACAAACAACGGTGATACGACAGGTACGGACGCAGCTGCCTAGAGAAATGACTGAATGAGGGTAGGTTTCAACAGAGGAATTATTCCTTAGCTTTACCCTTTAGGGGCCGTAGTTCCTTCCCAAAGGTCATGCTGATGTTTACGAAACAACGAGAGTACTCCCTACCTGTAGGAGAACCTATAGTTCCACCTTTAGTTTCATTTGTCTTTAAGAGCCTTTTCAGGTGTGCACCAAGAGACAATACTAAGAGTCAATATAAGAAGTTAACATGCACTGTTGATACTGTAAAATGACTTGAGGTGCAAACTGCTGCTGAATGAGCATTCTGTTAGACTATACAGTGGGGCTTGGAGATACAAGCTACACAAAATACGAGTTTGTCAAGTTAGGAGTAAGCTGCTAGGAAGGAGGAAACATGGAGTTCCGAGCGCTCAAACGAGCTCCATTTTTCCGCTCGACACTGTCGCTCTGCCTCGTTCACTGTCCCTCGCTGTGTTATTTTACCCATTTTTATAACAATAATATAAAATGTTTTCTTAATTATTATTATTTTATATGATCAATATATTTGTATGTTTTGAATTTTAATTTAATTAATCAATAGTATATTTCTGGGGACAGGAATGAATTATTTGCTTTTTAGTTATTTTTAATGGGGAAAATGGACCTGAGTTCTGTTGTGGAATGGATTAAACCCATTTTAGTGTTAAACAACACTTTGGCTTCATAAATAAAGGCTGAAGGTACAAATGTCAAAGTGGTGAGTAAACACAAATTGCTTTCATGCCATTATTTTCGGAAGTCAAGTAACCTGAGCTATGAAGCCACGGAGCCCAAACTTCTGGAAGGCAAAAATAATGTGGATAAAGAAAATGAGTTTCTAAATGGCAAATGTAGCTACAAACCACTGCTCGACGACACACTTGATTATACTGTTACTATTGGTTGACTCACAATAACAGCTATGAAGACACACTACAGCTTTATATTTCAACATTAAGTCCAATGAAAACAACACTGTGAAATAAATACTCCTAACTCATGACCACAGAGCATCACTGTGAGAATCTTTATCTGTACAGTACTCCAACAGGCAATAATGTGACAATTAAACATGTGACCAATACTACTGATGAAATCATAAAATATATGAATTGGCAACAGCTATGTTTGACATTTGAATTTAGATTTGGGTTTTTTGCATCTTTTGTTAAAGTTGGACAAACTTTTAGTAACCAATTAACAAACCATTTGACAAAGAGTTTTTTCTAACAGGCTGCTGCTAAAGACAGTGAAGGCACCAACCACACACACACACACACACACACACACACACAAAACCCGACACATCAATAACTGACAATCAAAAATGTCACTGGAGGCTTGTTATTGTTGGAGGCCTCCTGTGCTGATCTGAGAACAGTGAACGCAGCACGTTGTGTCTTTATGTTCAGCTGTAAATTTCCATAGGTTACAGCATGTAGCTGGCAGCGGGGAGGAGGGTGTGTGCACTGATTGCACTTTCTCTCCGTCTCTCTCTCTCTCTTTCTCTCTCTCTCTCTCACACACACCTCATTTTATCTCTGCTGCTCACAGTCACACTCACAACACAGAACAACGATGTAACAAGCTTTTAATCCTTGTGTGTGTGTGTGTGTGTGTGTGATGGTGTAAATGAATATATAAATGGCTCCACCAGCGTGACATTACATCTGAACCCACCGAGGCAGGTAGATTGACTCCAGTCTTATGTGACAAATTAAAAGCATTTAACTCATCAAATGTAATTTTCCTCTGCATGTCGTCAGGTAAGTGATTCAGGTGATAGAAAAACACAGACAGGAGGCCGCGAGCTCATGTTCGTGTTCATTATGCAGTGCCAGTGAGGCTGAGTGGGTGGGTGTGTGACCGACACACACAGAAGCTGGAATGTGTGGTAACAGAGTCAGACAGAGACGGAGCTGAGGGGTAAAGGTGGGAGACGTAGGCGAAGAACGTATCCACTGACCCAGGCACAGACTGTTCTGCATCAAAAACACACACAGACATAGTTGTCGCTGGTCTGTCTCTGGCAGCCGTTACAGCCTTTGACAAAAAGGACCAATCAAAAGTCAGACATTTTTAGAAACGTTGTACTCAGCCCTTAGTTCCGGAACTACAACTGTGTGGCTTTGGCGGTACACAGAAGTTTTCTAAGAGGAAAACTCAACAGAAAATCAGTTGATCGTTATGTTCAATGACTAAAGACAATGAAGTGTGCTGATACTTTAATCAATGAACGACAAATAAAAATGAAACACGCAATGTCTGCTCTTACGACCAAGATGTAATCACTTTAATGCGCAAAAATATTAATGATGATATGTTGAGTATATTAGTAACATGGTACTGTGCAAACTTCTAAAGCACTTTCCATGTTCCTTAACTTAAAGAAAATGTGTGCATACTGTAAATAAATAACGACATTACTACAACCTGGCTCTGCAGCTTTAGCTAGGCTGCTAGCTGTACTGTACTTTTCTGGCTGCGGGGAGCGGGGTGAAAAATTTCCAAAATTATAAAAAAAACATCCTGCAAAACAGTTTTCACTTCTGGGCCAAAATCAAAGGATGAGATTTCTAGATCTTTCTTTCCTAAATCAACTGGTGTTGAAAAGTTGGGTAAGGCCCCAAAAACTTGGGGATTTAACTGCTTAGCAACCACGAGTCTATTTCCACTTCTAACAGCGTATATGCTTTATGGTCCTGAGCAAACGTGTGTCATCTGTGTGTATAATTACGTCTGATCTAGACAGGGTAACTATCCATTAACCAGAGCCAGAACATTCCCTGGTATCAACTAAGTGAAACCCACTGCTACATCACTCAGTAGTTTGTGCACCGTCTCTTTGAAGCCTTCATATCTGCAGTTTGGACACTGTCATCTTAGGCTTTTTAAAACCAGTAATAACCACATTTGGCCACAAGGGTAAAGATGAGAGATGCTGCTGCTACAGTAAATTAACAGCCCCGGCCACGCCCTTTACATCATACCAAAAAAGAAAAACAGACCTATTATGACCACACAGTGGAAGGGCGGTCGATGCTCTTGCCTTACACTGGGAAGATCATTAGTCCATGAACCAGCAGTTGCTTATAGTCCTTCTAGTGCACGTGTCAAACACAAGGCCTGCGGGCCACGTGCAGTCCACCAGGTCATTTTGTGTGGCCCACGGAATCTTAAAGAAGCATTCAATAGCCTTTTAATGTCCAGTTAAATTGAGTTTGACACCGACCCTGTTCTAGTGTGTGGGGTTTGACTGCTGGGATTGGCTCCAGACCCCCTGGTGGCCATTCCACAAAATACACATGACAAATACTTGACTTGACATTCTGGAAACATGACTGTCCAGTTTTTAAATGTTCACTCAATGATTTCAATGTGTCCAGTTGTGAAATAATTGCTGTATTTTATACAACTAGACATCTGTTGACCTATTTGTGTGTTTGTCTACCATTTTATAGTCAATGGTTCGGTAAAAGCATCCAGTTAGCCGTTGTCCTACTTCGAACATCCTGGTGTGTCCGGTCAGTGACAAGTTGAAGTCCAAAATAGAAAGTGTGTCATGTAAAATAAAAATCTAATCAGGTTTATTGGAACAACACGTCCACTGAGTCAGAGCCTGGAGTTGAAGTTTAACTCACTTTATCTGATGCATGAGGTCAAGTCAGTTTTAAAGTGCCAATAAAATGTCATGGAAAACAGATGTGTTTGTAGGTAAATGATTGAACTGAAGCCCTGTGTTTTCTATTATGGGATCACATACTAAAGAAAGTCATTTCCATGGAGGTAGAGCTCATTCGGTTCCCTTTGGTGCTTAAACATAGTCAATAAATAGCATTTGAAGACTGTGGATGTGCTGGTGTAACAGACACTGGCTTCTGTGCTGAAATCTGACATGGGACGTTGTGTTCTTGGACGGGACACACAAAACTAATGCCAGCAGGGACTCAGGGTTTGGGGGTGAAGGGGAATGAGGGTGGGAGTGTCATCTTATACACTTCATCACACCGTCTTTCACAGAACTTCATTTTTTCAGCCAAGGCAGCCTCTGTTAACTGATTTCTCAGCGTCGTGGAGCTCCGCCTATTCTACCATTTCCTGCTAAAATGAGGACGGCTGTCCTCAGAACACACTTGGGGGCGGTGTCTGACGCTGACTGAAACATGGAGAAATAGCACGAGCAGGTGTGGTAGTAACTTCTTGGTAAGGCTTTTCCCAGGGTGCCAGTGGGCCAGCAACTGAAATGAAATCTAGAGCGCCTGTTGCACCATCTCTCAGAAAGGTTGAAGCTGCTCTTTGCACATGTGTGTCCTGTGTTGCCTCACTGGGCTCCATGACAGATCAGCTCCTCACACAGGCAGTTGTTTTGCTTCGTCACTGCCGTAGAATCTTTAGAGCAAAGACGCTGAACTCTGCCACACAGAGGGCCAGAAAATTCAAAGCAGGGCCAAGTTGAGGGCAAAGACATTGACATGAGGGGCATTTATTATTTAGTCCTCCCTCTCTGTCAGCAACTCTTCACTGAGCATTTAGCAAAGTGTGGTGCAGGCCTTGGGTAACAGTACGTGCATCAGCTACTGCAGGTTAATACATACACCTGCTGGCTGGTACTGACAGCTATTACTTTGTTATAGAAGAACCATCGGCTCTTGGATTATTAGTGATGCTGTGTATTGTTTGTAGTCGGTCTTCCTGGTGAATGTAGTGACGTTGTTGCCGTGGACAAGAAATGTGAATATACTTTGGGAAATTATGAGGGAAAAAGCTGTTACGTTGATCCAACATAGGTTCTCAAGTGCAGCCTGACCACAGCAAGCGATGAAAATGGTCCGACTGCTTCTGCTCACCATCTGCTGTACTTGACTTAACGACTGCTTCTGCTCACCATCTGCTGTATTGTTTTTATTAGCCTTTTTCCTGCCTCTGTGCCTGATTTCAAGGAACACAACTTCAGCACACTGCTTAAGAAGATACATCACAAGAGCAAACAACAATTTAGGCCCCCCCCTGGCCAGTGCGAGGCGCTGTCAATTTTTTTTGTTTTACTTTTGTACACCAAATACAGCACTGGTATTATTGAGCTGATGCGTTATTTTCATTCAAATCGGTATCAAATTGTGACCAAAAGAATCCAAATAAAATCAAGAAATTCCTAACAATAACCATACACTCGCAACTGAGTATCTGAACAACTCCACCGGTGTTGTTCTACAGCCCCAGTGCAGTGTGTGTGTTCTGACCTTTGACAACTGACCAGACTTGACCAAAACGCACTGTAAATATTTATTTCTCAACTAATAGGAGGCTCCTCCAAGCAACGCCTTTGGGGTAAAAGAATCTCCTTCTGTTTTGGGGGGCTCCTCTCTCCTTCTCTATCGCCTCCTGTGTGCACAGCCCTCAGCACATTCAGTGAGATGTTTGCTTTTCACTCGTTCACAGAAGACCTCGTTGAACCTCCGCTGCCATTCGAAGGTGTTTGGAAAAAAACACATTTTCTACGGCTAGGCCCCTGCTCCGGGAGATCGACTGTGACATGTAATAATAACGAGGTTGTGACAAGACGGCAAATGGAAAGGTCTGGACCACATGACAAACCACACAGCACGCATTTAGGGCTCCGTATAAATAAATAGTGTTTGATTGATTACTGGAGAGACAGACAGCGACCGGAGTGACCACAGCACCTCTGGAGGTGAACAGGAGCACAATCACTGTCAAGGTTTTCAACATGTTATATGTTCTGAATGAAGTTGTGTTGTCAATCACAGTAAATAACTACCTGTGTATGTGGAAACTTCCCATTAGAGGAGAGCTTGGCAGCCGTGCATTTAAATATACAGTACATGACACAGGTCATTAATGTGGACAGTATTTTAAAAGTGGCAACTACTATATCCTTCGGTTGGCCATTTGGAGCCAACTTCACTTTTCTTGTATTCCTTCTATTTTTGGATAATGCTTTGGCTTTAGCCGAAATGAAATTTTAAGTCATTTCCATGAAGCAACTCTACAATGTCTGTTGTTATCTTTGTCAATCTTCCTGTAGAGTTCAGTCATTTAGCCTCACCTTCAGCTGTATTTGGTTTTTGTGACCTTTACCTAAATCCTGGCTATTTGGTTGAACCGTGCACTTACATTTAGTTATGTTTTGATAACTTTGTAGCATGTTAAGCTAACTGTTGGCCTAGCTTGTTTTGCTAACTAAAAGCAACTTGACTCATATTGGCTAGATACCTGCTGCAAGTTAACAATCCTTTGCTAACGTTCAACCTTTTCTTCTGGCCCAACAGCTGTCAGTTTCATTTCTACTCGTTATCTCATAGAACCTAGTGACAGGAAATCAACCTTTAGCTTTCTGTAGTAGCTTTTTGTCAGTTTTTGCTTTTTAAAATGCATGATCAACTGGACACTTGGTTGACAACTGTCAAGATCTGGTTGGTTTAAGAACTTAACTGTCCTCATCTGTTAGGTGCAGAGCATTAGCATTAGCAATAGCATTAGTCTAATAGTAATTATAGTCATCAGCGCCACTGGAGGAGAACCTGGGCTCTGTGTTAAAAAAGTAAAGTTTGGTCACTCCTCCTTTATATGGAATACAAAAGACACAAATAACACAGTGCAGAACACAAAGTATTTTTGTAATTCTGCTGTATTTGCACTCTCTCTCTCTGCAGACGCGAAGTCCCCACGTCAAAATGAGCAGCGTGGTGACGCACGTTTGAGTGTGTGTGTGTGTCCCATGTGTTGTTTTGGATAGAAGGGGATGATTCATATTCACACACTGCCAGGTTCCTGAAAGCCTTCAGCACTATCACCAAAGGCGTTATCATCGTCATCTCAAACCCAACGTCACGGCGCCACATGGTGGTTCATGCTGCCAACAATGGACGCAAATGGTGAACGTTTCTTTTTTCTCTCCTCTGGCTGCCGACCGCTCATGAATACAAACAATTTCATTAATGGCAAATGAAATTTCATCTTATACACGAGCGGTAAACACGAGTCCACGCGCACACACACACCGAGAGCTGGTTGCATCATCTCCATCATCCTTCGTTCTTTCAACTTCCTGACCCTGCATCTCCTCTAACAGCAATTTGTTCTTGTTTGTTTGAGCCAGGTGTATCTAATGAGTGAACCGGAGAGTTCGGCACATGTCATTTCCTCTCCGCTGCTGTTCGTAAAGGCTTTACGAAGAACTGGTTAGGAGCTGTGACGCCTGTGGCCAAGAGTAGAACATTGTGCTAACGGCTTCTGAGACGAGGAGACGGTGAGGGATTGTAATTGTGGATTGAAAAAAAAGGCTGACTTTATTACATGAACTAAATGGGAATAAAGTGTGAGGAAGTGGGCCGAGGCAGAGGTAGAGTCTCTACCTGCAGCAGGTAAAATATGAGTTTCTGTAAAGTGTGAGGAAGTGGGACGAGGCAGAGTCTCTACCTGCAGCAGGTAAAATACTGTCCTGCAAACACACCTTAGGACATCAAACAACCTTTGTGTCAATGCATGTGGAGAGTAGTGTAATAATAATTCTACTTGAAAAGGAAAAACAAAGCTGGGAGGGAATTTTGAGATAAAAGAAAATATATAATAGTAATATTAATAAGAAAAATAATTACTATTATTATTTTTAATAATATCATTATTATTTAATAATTATCATTATTAAAGGTCAGCATGACCGAGTCAGAAGTATAAATGAAATGTAACAGTTTTTTACATTAAATATAATGAACAAAGTTCTTTGGACAAATGACAAAAATTAAACAAAGAAATAGAAAAGAATATAAATGTAGGCCTACAAATAACTAACGCAATGATTACGCAAACAATTTTTTAATTGTTATCGAAAAGGATAGCTGAAAGTTTACAAAGAATAATTTTCTTGACTTTTTACCTTTAATTAAAATGTAAGCTGGATGGTGGTTTGTCCAACA
>NC_024307.1:23987345-24051658 GCF_000523025.1 Cynoglossus semilaevis | reverse complement strand
CGTTTTAATTTCCCCTTGAGCTTACTTGCAAAAAACTAAGTCTTTGACTTAGGCGTTTTAATTTCCCCTTGAGCTTACTTACAAAAAAGTCTTTGACTACTCTTATTTTATAATTTATTGCAGAATAAAACCCCCTATCATGGTAATTACAAGGGTCAACTCTGGTATTTTAATGGTATTTTTGCCTGGAGCCCTTGCAAATATCTGACCCTGTCATTAGGTGGCACCCTGGCTCAGACAATGGTGTTTCTGTGTACTTTCTGAAGGTTTTTGAGGGGTTTTCTCCAGTACTTTTTCTTGCATCCCAAAAGCAAAATTTATAATTTTAGCACAATGTGTCTTTTTGTTATTTTAGGTTGTAATGTGATGAATCATGGACTGTGTCTTTATAAAAGGAGTTTTGTGTTTCTACTACAACTCATAGAAAGACAAAACAGTAGGTATAATCTTTCCGGAAGCAACACTTAGCGACTGTGGATGGGATAATTCACACCCTGGAAACCTTCTCCGTTTGGGAATCCACTGGGGAAAAAGTTAGAGAGTCTCTTTCTCACTAGCCCTCAAGCATCTCTGTCTGTGCCGACATCTGTCTATTCACTTTCCTGTCTCGCGGAAACTCGCAAAATACTTGCAAAGATGGATTCACACACACGTACACAAACCTCAGTTGTGCTGAAGCAACAGATGAGTGTGGGGGAGCCACAACACCAAGTCCAAAATTTGCAGTTACATGAGACTCCCCTAATGCACCTACTGGCAGTCTGCAGCTTCTTGCAATCTTTGAATTTGCCAAATCTGTCCTCTGTGGTTTAAAACCCAGACGTCTCAAAATAGGAGCACGGTGGCCTCGTTCTTTTCTCCTCAGGTGTGCGTTTTACTTCCCTCCCTAATCGTCATCGGCCGTTTTATGTAACACAGCGGCTGCGGCGGGTCGTGTGTGATAAGCACCTTGAGTTTTGTTTACCGTGATTGCGTCACCAGTGCCCTCTGGACTGTGACTTCTCCCTCCAGAGAGAGGTTGAACAGGTGATTCAAAGTTGCTGTGCTCACCACTTTTTGATGGGACAGCTGTGTTTACACAGAGGGTGATAGACGCCGTCTGAGAACACACTGCCAGGCGCACACACGTGGAAAAAGTATCCACATGAAGACAATTTGGACAAATCCACTTCAGAGGACACACTAAGCTGCTTACACATTACAAGTCGATCAGAAAAATAAAATGTCAGACGCATAAGGTCAGGCTTCGCACACTGTCAGCACTTTACGGAATGTGCTGTTACTGTCCCTGACAATCGGCCTGGGACACGGAGACTCACTGCCACCAGGGAACAAAGAAAGAACTGAATTTAGCCACAAAAAAAAAAAATTGACCTGATTAAAAAGTCCTGGATTTCTCAGAAAACATGTTTCCTTTTTTTATTTTTTACGCGGTCTTTTATTTCTTAAAACTGAAGATCATGACACCAATACCAAACGCCATGTAGGAAATTTAGGACACAGCAGTTGTTAACACTCAGCCTCATCTATTTGTCAGAGTTGTGTTGCTCTGGACTGTGCTGTTTGAAAACTTTCATTCTAATTCACCTTGAGTGACACGATGGTGCAAAACCGTTGCAGCAACAGTGACACTAAAATGTCACTAAAAAGTGACATTTTAGTGTTCAATGTACTAAATTGTCACTTTTCTCTGTGGAGTTTGGTGCTGATTAATCCATATTTTAGGTTGGACTTCTGAAATTGTCTGTTAAATGCAGCTTTCTTTTTCTTTGAAGATGTAGGCTCTTCTGTCTCCTCATTGGTTCTTTTACCCTGCGCTATGAAACTTTCCGGAGACGTTTGTTTTCTATTCATTTTGCTAGCTCTGGGTTTTCATTTAGCGGTAATGTATTATGTCTTACCGGCCGCAGCAGACCTTTTAACAAGGCAGATGGATGTAGGTAAGACATGTGACCGAGGCAACCATGATTGACATCTAAGTAAGTAAAACATCGTTCAGAATCAGATAATAAATAAAAAGGAAATCATGTAAGTTGTGCATTTTTTTCTGTGCGACCCTGTACTAACTGACCCATGGACCGGCATCGGTCTGTGGCCCGGAGGTTGGAGACCACTGACAAAAATAAGACAAAATAAGGAAGCAGACGATCAGCAGCTCTTGTGCAGCGCACTTCCTTTTTTGTATGCACTTTGGTGCAAAAGTGTTAGCAGTTAATTAACTAAAATTCCCCAGGCAGAAATGGGGGACTGAAGCAAAAACAGTGTATTTATAAATGTTCTGTATGTGCGATCTGGCAACTTTACACTCTCTTCTGGCCAAACCTCCGTGAGGAAATTGGTGATTCTACATCACAGCACAGAGAACATTCTATTCGCTGCAGTTTTCCTCTTCTTCTTAAAAAATAATTTGAATGACTTTTGAGTTTGAAAACCTTTATTCAGAGCCATGTGCTTGATGCCATGCGTTTTCCATTGTGCTTAACAAAAAGCTAACGTCCAAGAAACTGAATCAACAACAGAAAAACCTTGCCAAATGTAAGGTTGGGACTATGTTCCAAAATGATTGTGCAAATATATCTTGTTTAACTGTTACCTGAAATGAAAGTTAAATATATTAACAATATTAGTTTGTACAAGTTCCCAGCTAAAAATAAAGTCAAATATTTCAGTCAAAGATTTTTTTATGCAAAGTTACAACATATTGCACCTGTGACTCTCCAGCACTGCTTCCTTATTTGATTCAGCATTTAAAGGATCAATGTCTTATGTAATATTGCACAGTCAGCAGAACAGTCCGAAAACAACATGCAGCCAGTGTGTGTGTGTGTGTGTGTGTGTGTGTTGAGTTCTTGGGGGAAAAAAAGAAGTGACCACAGCTGTGGGACACAGACATGAACCCAAACAGTTCTTTTTTCTGTTCATTTTTCTAAGAAGCCAATATGGAGTGTGAGAGCAGAGTGATAAGGGCCGCTGCTGCTCCGTGGTGGACAGGATAAGATCCAGTGTTTACACACACACACTCCTGTCAGTAAACTAACTCTAGGACACCACCCTGTAGCACACACACACACACACACAGAAAGTGAACATTGTTGTTATTATTACAGTGGTTTAATCAATGAAGTGTCATGTTGTGCAGTTTGCCACGTTTCTGCTCCTTCACAACATCATGCAGCACAGGCTGTGTGCACACATACGAGCGTGTGTGTGTGTGTGTGTGTGTAAGAGAGAGGGAGAGATGAGTGAGTGTGTGAGTGCATGTTAAGACTGTCGGTTCCGGTCCTTACTTTTGCACTGCAGCTCCACCATGGCCTGGTACCACTCGTCCTGGTCCGCCTCGTTCTCCGCGGCGATGGCGAAACTCTCCGCCCGGGTGTAGAGCACGATCATGTGCTTGTTCTTGGAGTCGGCCCGCTTGTTGATGTTGAAGCACGTCTCCAGAGCCACCGCCTTCTTCGGGACAGGGGCCTTGCCGCGGAACTTCTTCTCGCTCTCGTAGTACTCGAGCCGGGCCGGACCGCGTTCTGAGGCGGCCCGGAGCACGAAGTACCGCCGGTGCATGGACTTCTGTTTGCGGAGGTATCCGCTCTTACGGACGTCCTCTTCTGAAGCCTGTCCATCCATGTCACCTCCACGACTTGCACTTAACAATAAAAACTTGTTTTTCTCTGTTTTGGGTATTTTTTCAATAAACTTCCAGTCATTTAAACATCCTACAGCTCGACCGAACCTCTCTCCCACGTCCACCCGAGCATGTAGGGATGAGGCAGGAACCCGTCACACCTGCAGCACACTTTAGTTTGTAAACACGGACTTCACGGTAACATTCCTCTTCTTTCTTCTTTTTGTCGTTTTATGGTTGTTTTGGTGCAGTCTTCTTAGAAACGAGCAGTGCAGCGCAAGTTTTGCAGCCGCGCAGGGTCGAGCACATGCGGCCACGCTGAGCTCGGAGCTCCGACTGTTCTTCTGCACTTTAACTACTACAGCCTGTACAACTACTACTGTGTTTTGGAGCTCCGTCCGTGCTGGTTTTTGCCCATTTTGTGCACCTTTGGCACATAGACACGCACACACAGTCACACACTGCGCCTCCGTGTGCCCTCCCTCTGCTCCCGTGGCGGTACCGTGCGTCGGCGTGGAGTGGAGTGGAGTGGAGAAGAGTGGAGCCGAGCAGCTACCGTGGAGCAGCAGCTCTGTCACTCACACTCTGGAACATCGCGGTGCGTTCATGGACCACATCCAGAGCTCGGACAACTCAAACTCAGCATTCTGTAAGAAACCAAAGTAAAACAATCACATTTTTAACTTCAGTTTATTAAACGTTATAATTCAACCTGAACAAATATTTGGTATTTAGACATTTTCTGAATTTTAATATTTTGTACAACTTTTGGCTTTTTATTGTACGACTTATATGTTGGATCTTTTAGCTATAAACAGAAGTATATATTAAGTTTATTGTTTGCAAGTATATTACAATAACTGCCAGAAATGTGGTACTTTGTCACACGTGACACAATAATAACACAGATTACGGTAATAAAGTTGTTATACCAGTAAAGGGCAGCACTTTGGGAAGACTATAGTGCTATAAAAATGGACAAAATCAAAAGAAAGTAACTTTAGTTTCAATCAAAAACAATTGTGACTATCATTTGGGCAACCCTATGTTGTCTTGCAATATTTCATATAAACTTACACATATTAAATAACTTAAAAATGTTTAATTTCTTCCAGCAGCTGTCAGCAACATCTGCGTGTCTGACTGAAGCCCTTTGTTGATGAATAATTAATTAGTAATTATCAACAATAGCTGCCTGTGAGCCAAGGTCAGGATTAAGTATAGATGAATACACGTGTTTGCTATTCAACACATCACGTACATTAGTGACATATCTGTCGTTCTGAAGATGTGGTTTGCGTCAGCCGTGTCATAAATAGTGCAACTGACTTTAGTTCTAACACTGTTTGAAGTCCAGGCAACAAATCGCACATTGTTGAAGTGTGACAACAGGGTGATGTGTGACAAATGATCGTTTGAAAGCAAGTAGTGAAACAAATACCATGTATAATTACATCCATCTAATGGTAACTAAGCATATTATTCATCATTTAGAACAGGGACGTCAACGTCATTTAGATTCAGGGCCCACATACAGAAGGACAAGTAAATTAAAAACTATTCATATTTATTGAAATATCATTTGAAAAAACATCAGGGACATGAAGTGTTTGTGTATTTTTTTTTACTTTCAGAATTCATCAAGGGGGCCAGATTGAACCCTCGAGCAGGCTGATTTTGGCCCGAGGGCCGTATGTTTGGCACCCCTGTTTTAGAGTGACTTGCAAATGTAATAACACACCGATTATGGTAAATCTCTATGAAACCATTAAAGTTTTCAGATGCATTTATATCACATAATAAAGGACATTTTACCTCACATTTCAGGCTGTCTTCAGTATTTACGCAAATTAAACACAACTGAGAAACGCTGCACATTTAGCTTAAATGCATCCAAATTAACTAAAATAATCTATATGTAAATCTGAAAAAAACAAACTGTTGAAATAAATGAAGCACAAACAAAGTAAGCTAAGGTTAACATGCAATTAATGAATGTGTGAGGTCTGTCTGTCTGCCTTCCCGCCTGTTGAGTTAATCAGTGTCATCACACTCACCTGTGCCTGTCATTAGTCTCACTTGCGTCACCCGGTGCCCTGGGTATACAGTATATGCTTCTCTCCCTCACTCAGTCCTTGTTGAATCATTGGTCATTGTGGTTGTGTGATGTTCCTTGTGGTTTTGGTCCTGCGTGCCTGTTCCCTTAGCATTTGCCTAAAATGCACCCAAACACAAGAAATACATGTTAAATGTTTACTATATAAAATGTAACAATGAGGACAACATGGCTGAATGCCACCCAACAGTTAGACTAAAACTGTTTTTATAAAATAACTCAGAAATTGCAACCAAAAACATCTGATAGGAATAGTTGAAAAGGATTAAGCAACACCCTAAGATGGAAAAACTTAAATTTCTCGAGGCTGAGGTTTTGTGACGAGTGCGTTGAGGATTCAAACCGCTGGTAGCATGATTTCCTTGAGTACGTGAAGGCCTCTCAAATCCCAGCGTGTATGGAGTAAAATTTCAGTGTTGCTGCTCCCATGACTCCATCCTGCTCTGTTTACTGTAAAAATCCCCTTCTGTCATCTCTCAGTATCTTCATATAAATGCATTTATTTGCCTCGTTTCTTTTTATACAAAGCCCCGCAGACTTTCCGATATAAACAGGGGAACATCCCCATAAATGTTCTGATTTATGATTGTGATTTACAGTGTTAAATTAAAAACATATTCCGTGGAGAATCACAGGTCAGAGCGAAGCCTTCAGGCTTTTATGGGACCACGGAGCTACTGTTGTGATAATTGTTTCCAATAAATGTGGCTTCAAGGGAGGACAAATCTGAATTTTACGGGATTATTAAAGAATTTACAGGCCTGTTCTTTCCGCACGTTGTCACACTGTTCCTCATCTGCCTGCAACCCATTTTAACCACGGAGCAAAAATGAGTATACAATATAAAGACTTCAATGTAATTGACTGACTTAGATTCCACACAGTTTGGACCGGGCTCGTACTGCAGCATCATGAATTAGTTAAACGTGTCAGACAGCAGCTTTTTACGGCTCCACGGGGACGTTTCTATCTTTGAACACCATGCTTATGCAGTATGGATGTGGTTACGCAATACGCATCCAAAAGTAACCTCCAGCACGAGGTCAGAGACAAGTGAGCATCAGGCGCCCCCTGCTGCACACATGCAGTATTGCAGTCATCAATTTGCTAAGCTCTGCCATTGCATGTGTCCCAACGGGTTTTTGTTTTTGTTTTTCATATCAAGTGCTGTTCGTCTTTCAACGCTCCTGTCTTTACCGAACGTGTGTAGACTGTGTATACGGAACAAAACGCGTTGATTTAAAAAGTATCAACCGAATCGGCTGTTAGCGGAGTAAGCTAATAACCGTACTAGTAGGCGAGGATAGAAACACTTTTTAAAAAACTGTATACTATCGTTAAAACACAATGTGTTACAAGTGCAGCGTAATATCTAAAATTATTAAGAACAAATTTACTTTTAGTTGAGGAAACTACCAATTAGCGGGATGGCAACACGTGGAACCGAGCCATTCAGCCCTTCTCGTGTAAGTTACAGTGTTCATACTGTATATTGACCAGCACCTGCTTTTCTTTTTCTGTTTCTAACGGACCTTGTTGTTCTATCGCCCCCTAGAGGAGACACGGTTTATGATTTTATCTCGTATGATCAAAACGTGGCCCATATTGTCCCACAAAAGCTTTCTCCGGAATTTTATTGACTGGCGATCTGGAAAACATAACAGACCAAGTGTGTTTAAATAATAATGAAAATAAAACACGAAGGCTAGTATAAATATGAAACAAAAAATCGAACAAAAGTTGACCTCGTTGATAATAAACTAGAACAAATCTTAAACAAGCTAAATTTTAGCATCGCTGTTAGACCACCTAATGCTCATTGTGAACTAAAAATATGTCAAGATAATCACAGGAAAATGTGAGTGGCCAGAAGGTAACAATTAGTTAGTTATTAGATAAATTTGCTAAAATATTTAGCAAATTAACAAAAGGTCTGCTGCAGGAAGTTGGCTACAAAAATGCAAAATCATGATTTATTTAAAAAAATTTAATTTAAGGCATAAATAAAAAGCCAGAGTCAAATGGTTTTAAGAAGCAGCAACAGATTTTATGAACAAACATTTGCAGTTACACAGGCAGTGTAACGTGAATCTCCTCAAACAGACTATTCTTTTTTTTTTTTTTTTTTTTTTTTTACATTTCTATATGCAAAATGAAATGAACTTCAATGTGACCTGGAAAAAAAAGAGCAAAATAAAGTTTTTAAATTTTGGTCCGATACATGAAGCGACTCATGGAATTTGATCTATCGTGCACATTTACAATATGTTCTTTTTTTCTTTCTGAAATTGCTTTTTTACATTCAGCGGCATCTCCTTTTAGCCCTATGAGCGCATGCAGCCTGAGAAACAAGAATTATGGACAAAAATGGAAGAGAACTGAGATGAACGGAGACATTTTCACAAACATTTACGACAAAAATAAAAGGCTGTTCTCGTCATTTCACAGGACGGGCTGGAGGGATTTTTTGCACTTTTTAGCAGGAGATGAAGCAGAGTAGCAGCAGCAGTATGTGTGTTATATTTGTATGGATATATATGTATATATGTGTGTGTGTGTGTGTTTTCTGCCAGAACCGCAGAGGCATTGACTCTCACTGAGCCCTGAGATGGCGTCTTTACACACACGTCTGTCTCTTCATGGTACAAACACAGTAAGCCAACACTCTCTCACACACACACACACAAACAGACATGCACACACACACACACACATACATACGCACACACGCAGCAAATTCCTGTAAACTACATTCACACATTTTTTGTTTTGTTTCTCCTCTACAAACACGTAAACACAGACACAGAGGGGTTTAAAGGAGGAGGTAGGGAGGAGTGGGGGGAGGACATCCCACGAGGAGCCTCACACCCTCCCTTTGAGGATGAAAATACTCCAGAGGCATTGAAATGGCAGCGGCTCCTCAAGTTCACTTCCCTCCACTTCCACAGAGAAGAGGAGTCGGGAGAGAGAGGAGGAGGGAGTCAGATGAAAGGATTCCGCGACGTCCCTCGACTCGGGTAAACATTTCCCTAAAAGAAAAGAAAGACAGAAAGACTTTCACTGGACACATTATTAACACCTGGAGCATTCCTAACTTTTGTTTAATTAAAGAAGTCTGTGCAGTTAAAAGAAGAAGCGTATTTGTTCAAGACAGGAATTCATAAACCTACGAAAGAGCTAACGTTGTTAGCTAAAGGAAGTTAAATATAAGCTATCGTTTTAATAGAACTTTGCCAGAATATAATTTTTACAAAGACTGACTCAAAGATTTAATAGAACTTTGCCAGAATATAATTGTTACAAAGACTGACTCAAAGATAAACAGTACATTAAACAGGCTGTAAAAGGAGCTGATTCAATGACAAAGTTCAGAAAATAATAACAAAAAGAAGGAAATAGCGAACGGTTAGCAGAAAGATGAGTAGAAAGGAAGATGAAAACAAGCTATTACAAAACAGGTCAAATTTAGACAAAAAAAAAATACATAACTGAGACCATAACTCATAAGATAAGTAAATATATAAGTCAGATAAAAAACCTTACACAAATGGTCAAATTAGCATTTCAGTGTTTATACAATTATATATAGGTATTTATACACCTCTGTTGTATTATACTCACAGTAAACGGATTCACCGACATCGGCTGTGAAACTTTGGGCTGAGAGTCAGAAGCAGGAAAGGAGGCAAAACCTGTGGAAAAAAGGAAACTCCTGAGTGTCATCAACTCTCATCTTCTTCACATCGACGCCTGATCTGCAGTCATCCCACATACAGTCCAGGTTTCACTGATGTCCCACAGGTTTCAGTGCTTCAGTATGCAGCAGGTTCTTCTACTGTACCTCAGGTCTTATATGTAATGTCTGGAGGGCTGCAGGCCGATCAAACGGACACTATCAAATTGTGAGGGTATTTCTTAGAGTGGGAGGATTTAAGTTGTTGCTTTACTAAAAAATATCCAGTGACTCCTTGTGGTCAGATTATATCAGCTGCATCCTCTGGAGGAGGACAAGTTTATGTCTCTGAACTGAACTTCATTACAGTGAAATAAAAGCTCATTGTCACCCAAAAGATTTCCATCAAAACCTTAAAATGAGACATCAAATGTTTAGGGGAGAGGTTACGGCACTTACCGTTTGCTTCCTGGTTGAAGCCTGACTCGTGAGGAGATGCACTCTGTGAGGCCGGTGCGGCGAAGGCAGTGGACGGAGGGAAAACAGAAGTGGGTGAGGCCACGAAAGCACTGGAGTCACCTGCAGAGCAGATCCAGATACATAAATAATAGTAAATAAGTGTTTTTGACCCTGTTGAACCTGAGGCCACGGGGAACAAGATGAGCCGAGTGACCATCACTGTGAATTTACATGTGATGTGGTTAAATAATGAACATAAAAGCATTTATTAATACATATGAATTATAATTAGCCCTCATCGACTGTGGTACATTCATGATTGAACTTAATTTGATGAGTACATTTTTGAGGTACATATACACACTGCATATCGTGTTATTTCCCCCCCTTTATTCAACATGGTATTAAATTATTCATAGAACAATATTGTCCTTTTTTTCCTCATAGTGATAACACTCCTAAATAGGCAATACATGTACATGGCAGCAAAATGTTGTATATCTATTGAAAAAGGAAAACATAAGCTTCATTTCTAACATATTTTGGTTAAAAGTTTATTAGATAAAACTTTTTTGTAAAAATGATCAGAAAGTTGAAGACTAACTAACAAATGGTTCAAATATTTGGACTTATTTTTAGCATTTCTAGGGGAACTTTTAGCTCCTGTATGTCACTGGCAAGACCACGGCCATCTTTGTCTAATGTTATTTAAATCGTATTATATCTTTGCTATCTTTTGGCTAAATTAAATGGCCAGTATTTAGCCAAAAAAATAAGGCTTATTTGCCGTTTACTATGTTTTTATGAGTCTATAAGAATACATTTCTGTAATTCTGTAACATTGATATATAACATTTTCTATCAACTTTTTGCAATCCCCTATCTTTACATCTAGTTATGTCTAAAGAACTTCTGTCTAATTTTAAATTTGTGTTCTTTTTTTTGCAGTACTTCTGGCTTCTCGTCTAATTTATGACATGCTTCTTTGTCTTTGGATAATTAAATGCCTATTTTCCTGCTAGCTTGCAAGGACTTTTGGCCAAATGTTAGCCGTCTGCTCGGCTAAATTTAGGACACATTTGCCCTTATTTTGCAGCATTCCTTCCATTCACTAGAACTTGTTGTTTTTGCCTTGATTACCAAAGAGGAGTGTTGTGTCAGAGTCTAAATGTCTGCAGCTTCGTGAACAGGAGTCTCACCTCCTGAGGCGTTGCTGAAGGGATTACTGGGGGAGAGGGCAGTGGGCTGCTGGGAAACAGAGCTGGAACTGGACGTGAATGGGTTTGGGAAATCTGAGACACAGACAGAGAGGACAGAGTGAGACGGGGGACATAATTCTCAGTGTGAGGGTTAACAGGTTAAATTCCTGTCTGTTTGAACCGACGCTGTTCTCTCATCGTCACACTTGAACTGTATGTTTACATTTAACGTCAGGTACATTGTTTGGACAGAGGGGGCAGCAAAGTGCCAGGGTATAAAAAGCATCATATCTGGATGGTTTCATTTTCAGAATTTGACTAACAAACACAACTTCAAGGTTGTGTTACTGCACTGCTGCAGCCTGATTTGACTGTGATGTTAAAGTGGTGTGAAAATGAGAGACCTGGCTGTTCACACAGTGGTCATTAGACGGTAACATGAGTACAGTTGCTGTTGCTTACATACTTGCAAATGATTGGGAGCTGGAGACTGTATCCGCACTGGGGGAACTGGGAAAAAGCAGGAAGATGATGCATTCATTAAATCACAAGCTTTCTGACGCCCGATATTAATTAACTTCATATATGGATCATAACGTGATCAGGAGAGCAGGGACACATGTATACAAACCAAAAGGTTTCTAACAAAAGAGGGAATGTGCAAAGAAGACGAGGTATTTCTGTACCTGGCCGTCGTCGACGTGGACGAGTGCCTGCTGCCGAAGATGGCGTTGTACTGCGGGGGGCCACTAGGTGGTGCTGAAAAACATGCAAACAAGAGCTCAACGTGTAGAAGTCACCTTAGGGCATTGATAAGCCTCTTAGTTTTGGGAATGAAGAGCTACTGTTATCTGTGGGCAGGAAAAAATAAGAGTAAGAGTTCACAGTGTTGAACCACCACTCTCTGGATCACAACAAGCTGCAGCAGAAAACCAATCACCTTCGTGCTCTCTCTACCTACCAGCCTGTGATGGGGGGGGGGGGGGGGGGGGGTTGGTTCTTACACGCTGGACAAATCTGTTACAGGACAAATATAGAAGTCTAACACGGCGTTTTAATTCAGAATATGCACACTCTGAGGGTGAACACAATGAAGATAATTCAGCTGCTAAAAGCTGTGGCATGTGGAATAAGAGTGTTACGCAACCAGGCTGAGCTGGCAGGGACTGAGGCGATCTATATCACAGGTTCACATGCAACTTCAACTCTACATCTGGTCCTCCATGTGGGTCCTTGAAAGGTCCTTAAGATAAGAATAAACCGGAATAATTTTGTCTGGACACGAAGTACAGACTGAGATGTTAACTTAAAATGATAAAGTCGTTAGAAACCACAAAGCAAACGTAGAGTGTGCCTTATTGACAACGAGCAAACATTGAATTGTATTAAAAATGTTACAGTAATGCAATGTTGAAAATTATGTTTTTGTTTTAATGTTTTGTCTTGTTCGATAAACGTCATAGTGAATTTAAACTAAACACAATCTGTTTGGTGTGATCAAAAAGGGCAACAGTATTTACTACAAGTGACTCTGACTGATTCCAAACAATGTTTACTTGGTTACATACTATAACAAGAGGAGACGTCTGGTCTGAGACGTAAAAGCAAGGTTCTGCGTTTGATTCCACCTGGCCACCAACACCATATTACGCTGTGTCAGGAAGGGTATCTGGCACAAAATGTGCAAATATGTACACAATATATCCAAATAAACACAGGACTGAATTTTCTGAAAGTTACGTAAATACTATTTGGGACAAAACACTACAGCCTAATATGAATCCAGGTGGCTGCTTCGTACTGCTGTCCTGCTGATTTCATTACTATTTGATGCATTTTAATGTCTTTCAACTGATGGTCCTTGTGGTTGGCAATGGCCGGAGTAGGTTTTAAAAAACTGTTAACTTAGATTTAATATCTCATTTGATTTTCATGACGGTCTATAATCATGATGCAAAATCAAAGCAATCTGATACAATTCATGAGGCAGAATAAAACTTTACGGTTTTAATCCAATCCTTTTTATTTGCTTTTGGGCATCATATTTGACTTTGGGGATCATATTTTTACTGCTGAAAGGCATCATAAAATCGGAAACCATCAGAGAAATTAAAACTATAAAAATCCAATGGTGATAAGCTGAGAAAATATTTGTAAAAGACTGCTTTAATCTTAATTACAATATTCTTATCTGCTGATAATACACAACACAATGATACAATGATATAGAATAGTTATATTGTATATTTCTTACCTGTGTCAGAGAAGACACTGTCCAGCTGTGACACGGCAGCGTACCTGTCCTGGAAGCTGACCGCTGCTGTCGTCTGGTTGACACTAATGGGCTGTGATTGGGACTGGGAGTGCTGTGACAAAGACTGGGGCAGAGGCTGGGACTGAGGATGACTCAGACCTCCAAAGTCCACGCTGAGAGACTTCGGGAAGGCCCTAAAGGGCCCCGTGGCCCCTGAGGCTGATATTGTACGACCTGAGAACCAAAAAATTCAAGAGTCAAAACCTGGCATGTTGCTTTTTAGCCACCAGAGACAAAGACAAAGTACATTTTAAATCCAAAACCTGCAAAGCTTTGACATGCTGAAAATCTTTAGGTTAGTAAAAAGGATTTGCAGGGTCCATTTTGTAGAGCTATGTATCTGAAAGTTGGCTGTTAGTCAATTTACATATCCTTAACTGACTTTGGCTTCTTCTAAAGCAGTCTTAGTATTTTCAACTAACATTCGGCAAATATTTAGCTAACTAATAATAATTATCCAAAGCAAATAAGAAACACCCCTAGTTGTGGACAGTATATATTTCACAAATTTGCATTTACATGTTTGAATATAGCAGACACTTTTATGCAAAGTGACTTACAACGAGGGAGGAGCCATTAAGTGGTTCCTCCAGGAGTCAAACTGGTTCAAAAGTAAAATTCTCATGTATACATATCTGAAATATGTCGTAACTTTATTTGCTGAAAAAAGTCGTTTAATGTGTGTTGACAAATGCCAAAACAGTAACATTTAATGTCAAATGAAGTATATCACCTCATGTATGTGAGTTCCAGAGACATTTGTGGATATACATTCATATTTAAACCAAAGACAACAATAAGTAATGCTTTATAACTAATGTAAAAATACTAGAAATACTAAGTCAGAACACAAACTTTAGTTTATTTTATTTGTAAAATAATGTATGTCAAGCTACAATATGTTTTCATACTATGAGTCTCAACAAAACCAGGATTAGTTTGTATATATGAAGTGGCCCACAGTGGTCATTGTGGTTAAGCAGTGACATGAAAATAGAGAAGGAAAGTAGCAAGCCCACAATTTCCTTAGATACATCTTCAAAGCAGCAAATCAACATAAATGACTGTTGTTGGAAACAGAGGCAGGAAATAGCAATCGTCATGTTTTCTTGTTAGCAGGTGTTAGCCCCAGAGCATGCTTATGTGATGCTAGCACATGTTTTTGCTGTTGACTGGATTAGACAAGTTATTTGAGAAAATACAGCATGCAAGACACATTTTTATAAAATCATCAAACGCACTACATATTTACACAGAAATTAAAGAAATGCTAGCGTAGGCTAAACCTGCTACAATGCTTCTTTGTGATACTAATGAGTGTTGGGTCTACAGCTGTGTCCTACATAGTTTTTTAAGTGCTTCTACACCGATGTGGACAGAAATACGAGTGGCCTTGTGCTAAGGGAGGGTGGATAGTAGCTGCAGCTACTTCCCAAAAATAGCATCCCTTCAAATGTGTTGCTCTCCTCTGAGAGAACAGTAGCTATGTTTGTATGACTCCGTTTCTCCTTGACCTTCTCACTATTCAAAATCTTTGTAGAAACTCCTTTTTTTTACATCCTAAATTTCAAAGGAAAGGTTTTGATGTTTTTAATTTTAGATCCGCTCCACTGACCCAGACTATTGTCAACTTATGTATTAGATGGCATATGCAAAAACCAAAGCATAAAATCTTGTGACCTTTATGCACCAGGGTGGCACCTGAGAGCAGAACAATTGAGAATTTTTAATGTTCTTGAAATATTGATTCAACTAAAAACAGCAAAACTAGGGGCCAAAATAGTTATTTTAAACCTTAAATGTGGCCCCATGGATAAATGTTCAAATTTAAATTCGCAACAGTTACTCTAACAAACAATTATATAAAACTTACCTTTAATAATATCAGAAAGTAAAAGGGAAAACTGTGTCAACAATAGCAAAAAGAACCTATCAATAACTCAAGTAAGCAGAAAAGTTTGTAAAATGTAGCTTGGAGCACAGCTAAACATTAGCCCAAAATGTACTAAAAGTTATGCCAAAAGGCTGCAGATTTATGAAAAAGCACTCAAAATGATCCAAAGTGCACCTATATATTTTCCAGTGGGGGACTTGGCTCCAGTTTGATTTATATCGCAGAATATGACACGAGATGTTAAAAAGCTTATTGATCTCAGCCATTCAGTAGCGCACACACACTTGAAAGCATCGCTCGGAGTCTTACCTAAAGTGAAGTGGTTTTTGAAAGAACTACTTGCTATGAGGATGTGGAGGGAGAGAAAAGGAAGAGAAACACAGAGGAGTAAATGTCAACAGTGCCATAGCTTAAAAAAAGGAATAAAAATGTTGACATCGCTGGGCAGGATGGCTGCCTGTAGAAGAGTGCCCTCACATAGACAGCAACCTAGTGTGCTAGTAAGAGATTAAAACTGAGCAAGATAGTGAAAGAGAATGACAAGAATCTAAAATATGGCAGGCTGTGTCTCTTTGTGTCCTTCCAAAAATGTTTATACTCAGAGCCAAGAAGTATAAGAGGACAGCTTCATCAGAGAAAGTACAAAAGCTCATTATAACCTTGCACGACTATATCTGAAATGATTCAGTCTATTTGGGCTCTACATCAAGGTCCTGAAGGTACAATGCCAACCAGGTGTGATGGGTTTATTTTTGCAGAACATTTGAATTTAGTTTGAGAGCATAAAACATTATATGAGAAATGAACAAAGCCATTTTGACTTTGATACATTAAACTCAATTAATTCATCTTAAGACACTCACAGTAAGTGATTAACACTGGACACAAAGGAACACTGGGCTATCACCTGGGGGGGATTCAAACCTGCAATCCTTTAACTACAAGCCTAATCCTTTAACATCTACCCAAACACATGGATTGCTGTTTTTTAGGAATTCATTCAACATTAGGAATTCTGCTGGATGGTTGTTGAGATTAGACTACCCTCATCTGCAGTGCTTTATGGGCTGTATTCCTTCTAACAGGATCAATATTTACAATATGTGGGTTAAATGTTAAATTAAAAGATATTGTAAATGTGAAATAGGACCAATAATGTCTCAACTAATGTTTCCTAATGTCTAAAACACAGTTAGCAAGTGTTTTCTTTTCACAAGATCGCCCTGTTGTGGTTCAATAATGTTACTCTTTTCTACACTGGCTTGATTTCATAACCTGCATTGTTTACTGACTAACTGGAAATACAACAAAGATTCCAAGCCTCTTAGTTTTCTTTTTAATCCAGACCTACGGGAATAAGAAAAAAAAACATCAAATCCAGTGAGTGACACACCTGATGGACGTGGGAGGGCAGGGAAGGACGGGTTGTGGCTCTGAGTCCCCAGTGCAGACGACAGGGAGCCTGGTCGCTGTCGTTCTATCCCACACAGTGTGGCGTCTACATCAGAGACATAGGTAGGTTTATAAATAGGATTTGGACCGTAAATATCTACTCCCACGTAAAGATCGCCCCCTGACCTTTTAGAGGGGCATCTCTAAAGCTTTGGGAGCGCGACGGCCGCGCCGTGAACACGTCTGTACGCATGTCAGCAGGAGAGATGGTCGGCGCTCTGTCCCATTGTGGTAACTGGGCCTGAGACTGCAGGAGAAGAGACGGGGAGAGAGAGAAAGAGGAAGAGGAGCAGATGGGAAGTGGAGAGAGAAAGAAACAAAGGGGGAAAACTGAATCTCTTTCAAACACTGTCAATAATTCATAAGCAGAAGCTTTGATGTTGGAGCTGCCTCCTATCACTCCCTGACCCATCTGTCTGTGCAGCAGTGTGGAACGTCACCCCGGGTCACTTCTTCTTTGTTAAATCTCATTTCTCTTTTGGCTCTCTTTGAACTACAGTCACTGGTTTTTACTGCACACAGGTTTCTTTCTCATTCCCTCGTCCCCACACTTATACTCAAACCCTACATGTACAGTCAGGACACCTTTAAAAGCTCTCACCAGTGGCCTGTTAGGCCTGGAGTTGGAGGTCATGTTGTGAGGAAGGACCTGGTTCGCTAAGGGTCCGAGGGAAGGGGCCATGGACTGAACCCCAGGACTCCAGGGACCCTCCATGTCCCGTCGGTTTTTGCTTTTGGAAAAATGCCTGTAAAAGTGAAAAGTAAATGCTTTAAATCAAATCTGAAACACCACAATCAAAGGTTCACTCTTTATAAACAGGAGGTTATTACAGAAAGTTTCAGTTTCAGTAGTTAAACAGTTTTGTTTTTAAAACATCCTCAGCAACATGTGGCAATAAAAAAAGGCTTCACATCTTAATAATTATTAAATTAAAATCTAAAAAGATGTAAAGTCATTACTGTATTATTATTTCAGTTTATTTTGCTCAAAACTGAAATGGACCAAATATAAATATATATTTTATTCTTTTATACTCTTTTCCCATTTGCAGCTTATCTAATTAGTAATAACATTTTGTGATGGAATCTTGTGTAAAAGCCAACAATTTTAAATGAATGAGTATTTGTATAAGAGTTATACCCCGAGTGGGACATTTTATATTTGGGTTCACAAAGGGTTAACCAGGTCCAGTTAAAGTGTGCATCCAGTGAATATGGGGGACATAATAATGATTGTATTAAGTCTGGGGTAGAATTTCCCCACAGATCCTTTGCTAATTTTTTCAGGAGTTTATTATTTTAATTTTAAAATAATTTTTAATTCTAAAACCAGCTTGGATCCTCCTCACCATTTCTTCTTCTCATATTTGTCCTGAAGGAACTCTTTGAACTTCTGAGAGTCCTTCATGTCGGAGCAGCCGTCTGCCTTAAGGTCAAAAAGACACACAGCCAGGTCCTCCTCCCGATCTGAGGAGAGCACACACACACACACACACACACATACAGACATACAGACATACAGACATACAGACATACAGACATACAGACATACAGATATTTCACAAGACATCAGTCAGCGATCACATGACTGTGTAAGGACACACAGCAACAGTGAAGGGGTCTGTGTCTCCGGGCTGCAGCACAGAATCAAACCACAATCTCGTCACTGGTTTGGCATTCAGCCTGAGTCCAGTCTCACACAAACATAAACAGGCTTCTTCATCACTGATTCATCTTCAGCACCGGAGTGAGAGTGCGGCAAACATTACTGCCCGTGAATCATAACTGGCTTCATCTCTCCTCGGAGGAGGACGCGGACCAGTGGGAGGAGGAGGCTGGAGAGGAAGAACAGGGACGACACACACACACACACACACACACCTCTGCCTCCTTGCACATTAGAACTGACACACACACACAAATCCAGGCCAACAGGGAGCTGGTGAAAAATGGGCAGCACTCATCTCTATGGCCCGAACACTTCACACTTTATCACACACTGCTCGGACCAGTGGCTACAAGAGTCATTTTCCTTCTTTTTTTAACACTTCACTGCACTTTTCAAAATATTTTACCACGTTGAACCAGGGAGGTGTTTTATTTAGACCTCAATTAGGTTCTCCAGCAGAATAAAATGCTTTTTTTGAGGGGATTTACATATTGAATAGACTTTTAAATATTCAATGGGAAACACAAGGTCACTGGTAGTCACAAGAAGGACACTGGTCATTTAAATTATACTTTTTTTAAATACAAATTATTTCAGTATCCGGTTTATATAGAGCAGGTGTGTCAAACTCATTTTCACAGGGGGCCACATCAACAATACAGTTCCCCTTAAAGGGCCGGTTGTAAATGGAAGACTGTATAGATCAGGGGTCGGCAGCCCCCGGTCTGCGGACCACTACCAGTCCATGGGTCATTTGGTACTGAGCCACAGTTGGACACTGAAAAATGTACTTAATTTTTACTAATTTACTTCATTCAAAGAAAATCCAGTCTTATCCATTTACATTCTTTATTTAAAGATAATCTGGCAATGTTTTAAAATAATATGTCATTCAGACTCTGATACAAACAGAATAGAGTCTAAAAGATGTTTTATTTTGAAAATGTAATGACCCTTCAATGCTCAGCACCTTGGTACTAGTCTGTAGTAAGGGGTGGTACTGGCTGACCAGTTCTTTAAACAAAAAAGGTTGAGGACCACTAGTGTAGATGTAACTACTCCATAACAGACTAATACGTGTTTCTGAAATTGATTGTTATTTGATTTATTATAAAAAACTTTTAATTTCTCAGGTTAAGAACCTCTACTGCATGGACTTTACTAAATGCTTTTTAAGCTCCCGCGGGCCACATTTGGCCCCCGGGCCTTGAGTTTGACACATATGATATAGAGTATAAATAAAATATTGATACATAACTGGTGGTCTGAATTTATATAGCATATATACTGTTATAGGAGGATGAAAGCCTTCTGAGAGCTAATATGTCAACATTAAGATTTGTCAAGGACTTCCAGCGTTTATTTATTTCATCACAGGAGTCACTGTGGCTTTGTTGATGTTATTATGCAACTGCATTTTCAACCCCTTGGACCTATTTTCATTTGACTGGTACTAATGCAAATGTGACCGCAGTAATTGGAAACTGTTGCAGGTACAGTAAAACTGCATTCTGACACTGAATGATCACAAACATGGCAACAATGGAGCTCAGAGTGTTGTATTTTTGCTGAGGGAATGCGGTCAAAACATGTGCTGAGTGAGACATTTACAATGGAAAAAACTTTGTGAAGTGGTGTCTGGAAACCTACTGTCCCACAGACACACACACACACACACATACACAGAAAGGAAATAAATGGTGGTTTGGGAGGGACAGGCAGAGCTGCTCCTTTTGTTTCTTGGCACTTGTTTAAGGCCAGCGCTCACATTCTTCCCTAAAAAACAGCTTGATGACCACAAAGACTGGTTGGACTGGTCGCTGCGACACAGGAAAGGTTTCATATTCCAGAACCTTAATATCTGATCCAGGGTTCTTTTAGAGAGTAAACTCAGACAAAAGGACAAAAACAAACAGACACACTTACCAGCTGCTGCTGCTGCTGCTGCTGTTTTTATCAGCAACCCTGAGTCATATCACATGAGAGGAGCCAGAGTCAAAACAAACAAAAAAATGAACTGTGTCTGAATTGCTGTATAACTTAAAAGAATGGTTGTTCTAACAATAGAGGACCGAAGACTTTATTTCCCAGTTCTGACTTTTTTTCTCTAAGTTTTACTTTGATCTCTTAATTTAGACTTCTCAGAACTTCTGGGATTTAAGTAAATTACTTTAACCACATAACACTGAGATCTTCTCAGAACTTCCTTCTAATTAACTTGTCTATAATTTTATGATTTGTGAAAAAGGTTTTTTTCTCAGAATTCTCAAAGTCAAAACTATGATTTATGTCTATATTTTTTTAACTTAATCTCAATATAATCCATATTTTTTCCTCCAAAATCTGATAAATGTACTCTTAGATTTTTAATATTTCTAAAAATTTAGACATGATCTCTGACTTAACTTTCACAGTCCTATCTTTTTCACACTTAGAATCAGATCTCTGGGTCGAAGGAAATAAATCACAGCATATTGTTTCCAAGTATTGGGATTTTTTCTTCTGCCACCTGAAGAACCAAGTCACCAAGTCGCCATGCCACAGCACTCACCTCGTTGCCATGGTTCTGGAGGAATTCCACTTCCTGTTGCGAGAAGGTTGTCATGGAGATGGACTTGACTCTATGCGGAGGGTTCAGGCCTCTCCTGGGACACGGAGAAGAGAATTCATGTGAAATAAAGCAAAAAAAAAAAAAAAAAAAACCTAACAAACAATTAGGGAGACATGTCTGTGTGAATCTCATGGACTGAAGATTTGAAGGTGACTGTGAATTGACTGTGATTATTGGGAGACTCACAAACACAGAAACCAGAACCTGTCAGTGCGTCTTCATGCCGGGACACAAAGAGGGGCATTGCTGAAAATGTGCAGGTTACACAAGAATATATTGTGTAATAAATCTGTGATTTCTCTTTTCCTCTGAACCAACATGTGAAACATGAAGAAGTATTATGATAATTTATAACCTTAATATCACTTTTCACCTTTTGTACATGTCTCACAGCCAATCAGAGACGGTCTGACTACAAAATTATCAATGACTATTCATCTGCTTTGCTTCTGCCACCATGGGTCATTTGTCTTGTTGGTTAGAAGACATGTGGTTCTCAGACTTGAGACAAACTCAAAGCCCTGTCACTTTTCTGGGGCTCGTCCAAGGCCCAACTCCTTGTCAACTAAGGGTCTCTCTATGGGAATTTTCTCTTTTGCTGTTTTCCAAAATGTACTCTTTCCTTGCAGACTTCCACCTTATTTCCCAACTTTGACAAAAAGAAGAACATGATTATCTGTGAAGGGTTGCCATCATATCAGTGCAGGTTATTTCACAGTGAGACCCAACAACACTTAGAATGGTTGCTACTACAGCAGTATTTCCCTATAACTCTCTTGGATGATACTTGGTTTTTGCATCACTGTATCAAACTAATCCACAAACTAGCTCATCACCATATATAAAACTGACTCTTCACACTTTACAACACTAAGTATAAAGTGATGAGACCATCTGCCTGTGGAGGAGAAGGAAGAGACAGAAGAGTGTTGGAGACCAACATGCAGAACAAAATGTGACAGCACACTCTCACACACAGTTATGCACAAGTACACGCCCACACTGGACGGGAGCCTAGGGAGAGTCAGAGAGAGAGAGAGAGAGAGAGAGGTAGTGTCAAACCTGCACCATGACGAAATTGAACGCAACTCAGAGCTGGAAATTGACCAAGAGGAGGTCTGTTGATTATGAAGCTGCTGGAGGACAAGCATGAGAAAGAGGCAGAGGGGGAGACAGAGACAGAGAGAGAGAGAGAGGGGGACTGCGTAAATTAATGTGCGCACAAACACTCAGTCACACTCACATCTTGCACTGTTGCACTACGCCAACTCTGCCTGTTTACGCTGAAAGGCAGGAGTGCAGTGTGTGAATCCGTCTACAGTGCAATCACATCTCACATTCTTAGGCCTACTCCTACTTTTTTTTTTTTTTACAGCAAGAGTAGCAGTAGCAGTGCATGCATGCGCATGCATGTCTGCCACTGTGTTTTCACAACATGATGTTGCTGAATGTGCAGTAAATAATAAAAAGCACGAGGAGGCAGGAGAAGGAGGAGGCAGGAGGAGGAAGAGGAGGAGGAGGATTGGTACTCACAGCATTCCGGAGCACGACGTGCACACGAAGCTGCCTACGGTGATGTCGGTGTAAGTCACCCCAGGCTGGTTGCACTCGAAGCAGTGTTTGTTTACTCCAGACTGGGCCAGCTCGCGGACCTTACGGGAGCAGATCTCCTGGTTGTCCCGGTGCTTTCGGTTCGACATGTTGTCTAATTCCTCTTGTATAAATAAATCCTCTCTCGGGCCTGGAGGTCAGGGTCGGTGTGAAGTCACCGGTACCACCTCACCTCCGACTACTCCTCCTTCTTCTGGTTCTCCTCCGCAACTCAAGCCTGCATTAAGGAAGAGCTTCTTCTGCTGCTTCAGTCCAATGCATGGGTGCACACAGGGGAGGCGTGTCAAGTCAGATGACAGCAGCTTAGCTAACGAAAACACCGGAAACACTTTCTGGACACTTCAAAATAAATGCGGAATCTCGTAGCACTATGCAGGTTGTAATTATAAATATATATATTTCTTATCGATTATTTTGTTAGCATCAAATGTATTTAGGGTATCAAGGATGAACATTTTTCATTGTTGTTTTCTCAGGCAAAAATAATTCATGCCATGATTGATGGACGATTTGTCCATCAAAGATGGAGAAGGGGAGAGTAGATGGGAAAAGGGAAATGGAAGAAAGAAATATAATAAAGAATCAAATATTTGAGCGGTGGTGCTTCAAAAACAGGCAAATCAAAGCTTCTAGCTGGGAGTGTGATTAGTCAGATATTGAAGTAGCAGTGCGACGATTAATCGTAGAAACATTTGAGAGCAGTAAATCGATTTTTTATTTAAATTGTATTAGACGTCACGGAATGGACGTCTTCGTCTCTGTGGCGCAATCGGTTAGCGCGTTCGGCTGTTAACCGAAAGGTTGGTGGTTCAAGCCCACCCAGGGACGACCGTTTTTTTTTTTTTTTTGCGTTTTCACCGATATAAACTTGGATTCATGAGCTTGAGATCTCCTGTCAGTTTATTTTGAGGACCACCGATTGTCTGTTCTATTTTGATTGTACGCCGTTCACTCAACACACCACGATCTTTTTGGTGCATGTAAAGGCAAAGAAAATGTAAAAAAGCACATGTCAAGAATCTCTCTATTCTTTGAAATACAACAGAGTTACGTTACAATAACCATTTTAAATTTAAAATGAGCAATTTATTATCTGAATGTAATGTGGTTACTGAATAACACGATATCCTCAGAAGCAATGTAAAAAAAAGAACAATTAGTACATTCAAATACTCTGTATCGTGTTCTACGCGTCATCCCCGTCTCTGTGGCGCAATCGGTTAGCGCGTTCGGCTGTTAACCGAAAGGTTGGTGGTTCAAGCCCACCCAGGGACGAAGATTTTCTTTGTATTTTTATAACTGTACTTTTATGATCTGATAAACTAATCGTCTTGGTTTGTCTCTACAAAACGTTTTATATCAAATCTATTACAGTCACACTGCAGGACAAGGCTGTTGTTGCTGAGACTACGGATTTGGGCTGTGACTTCTCTCTGCCTTTGACACTTGGACTAAAGAGTAGGGGATCTCCTGTCAGACAAGAACAAAGACCTTTTGAAATGTCAACTTAGACACTGGCCAGACAACTTTTTTTTTTTTGTCTTTGTGAATCACAAACTGCTGTGATCCTGTGCCACCTCCTTGCTAACCCCCTTTCTCTTTCCCCAGTTCTTTTGGCGAAAATAATGATAACAAAAATCTTGTGGATCATCTTTTTGGGCTAAATCCCATCTACCACTTAACCCTTGTGACCACAACCCCCCTCCACCCTTTTTTTTTCTTTGGTATTGGGTGTGGTCACCCCCTTGTTCTCCCCAACGACCCTCTCTTTCAGGTGTTCAGCCTCTCCAAGGTTAAATACCAGAAACTTCCCAGCAGTTAATTAGACCTAAAGAAGCCCCTTAGATGAGAGGTGAAATGTCTTCGGAAAAACCGACATAACTACTGCCCTTGACATAACTACTACTTCTACTACAACTACTTTTGTATAAGATGACCTGGATGAACTTAAACCGAGATTCTAAATGTGCTTAGGCGTTAAATGAACAGAATCTCTCATGGAAACAACATAGCAACATTTCTGGTACGGTGCACTAAGTGAAAACATTTTACTCCCGCCCATCTTACTGTATGGTAACAATATTTATTTTGATGAGGCCACTTAGCAACAGGTCACACACGCCCTTCTTTCAGTTACGTCTATTAATCAAATGCGTTTCACAGTATTTGTAGAATCACACACGCACGCACACACACTACTATACCTCTCCCCCCGAGGAGAGATACATATTTACTTATTATATTTATATATTTATCACTATACCTCTCCCCCCGAGGAGAGATATAGTATTTATATTTACATACATACATACATATTTACTATTTTCAGTGATATATGAGCCGAAGAAAAGAAAAATGTTACGTTTGGGGTTTTTTTCTAAGAACTAGACGGCAGTGCAGGGACTGACCAGCAGAGGGAGAAATACACCCTATGACAGGAATGAAATCAGGAGGAAGACAGACTGTACGAGTAACTATTTAATTTACTTTGTTTGTTGTTTGTAAGATACACAAACGCAAATACACAGACAGTCACAGTGTCAGACACAGAATGGTAGACCATTGATAGGCAGGTTCATAGTAAAATTTGGTAGGTAGTTACATGTTTAGATAGGTATGTATGTCATACCCCTGGTACATAGACTGCTATCTTGGTAAAAGGTAATTTGGAAGACAACTGGGGATGTGGAGGGTAGAATTATAAGCAAAAACTAGGTCAGGTTGGCAGAAATTGTGTTGAAAATTATATAGGTCTTGGTAATAAAATAAGAAGTAGGTAGGATGGTAGGTAAATTAAAAAAAGAAATCCAGTGCTCTTGTTGAGCTTGTCTTATGAGTAGGTGCTTTGAGTTAACTTGTTTGTTGTAGGACATGATTGATATAACGTCAATTTGCCAACAGTTATTCACTAAATACACATGGTTGCTTATGGCCATCATCCTATTGCAATGAGCTTGTGTACTAATGAATCTGCAGTTACAAATCTTATGGCAAATTGCATGCACACTACTTGGGTGGTGACTAAGCAGTACATATAAATGATGACAGTACGATCCTGTGCAGATAAAAACGTCCATTAACTAGATGATGGTGTTTGTGTAAAGGACAGAGCAGAGTCACACTTGAGCTGCTGTAATTACACTTGTACACCTCTCTGGCTTCACAGCGTCTGGGTTCTAAACCACAGGCTTCTGAGTGTCTGACTACATCAGTGTGTGGTGAAGATGACAAAGTGCAGTTGCTTATTTAACATTGCCCAGTGTGCTAAAATTGTTGTTTGGGTTTTTTGACAAATGTAAAGAATGAAAGATGGTTTCTGACGGAGAAAAACTATCAATATAACAGTTTTAAATGTTTTATATGATTCTTACTTTCTTAATTTAAAAAAAATGTATGGGTTACTGGCTTCAAGCTTATGCTATCAATAAGGTCCCCATCTGGGTTCAACAGGAAGATGACGCAAACCTCCCATTGAGCCTCCCAACGTTGCTTCATTCGGCAATGTCTATCACGCTACGCTGTGCATATACTGCCACCCTAGTCTGTAAATCTCTGCATGTATGGGCTCAAGTGCCATAACACTATAGATGGCAGGTTGGCTCACTTCATCCCCAATAGTGGCAAACCATCAGTTACCCCATCACTTGAACATGATTCTTTCCTCCCAAAATGTGATTTTGGGAGGAAGGTTTCTACAGATCTGGGATTAGATCCGTAACCACATAAGAACAACAGCTCAACAAAGGCATAATATTCATTGTGTATATAAAAATTCTCATTCTTACAGGTAACATATTTTGATACTTTAAGAGAAGCATGTGAGAGAAGAATGCAAAATACAGATTCTGAGTACTCTGATATATTTTCAAGGATACACTCCTCATCAATGTGTGCCAAACATGACTTATCTGAGATCAATAAACCCTTACGCCCATTTTTGGTATTCAGGGTGAGGATGAGTGAGATTAGACTCTTACTATGACATCCTAAGTATAATTTCAGCAAGATATGGCAACCCTTCATTGCACAATTTCTCAAACATACTTTTGAGCGAACAAGTATGCCATTACTACTACTGAAAACCACATAATTATCTATGTTTATTTTAAGTCTGCTTTTTTCCTTCTTTTTTTGTGCTTTTTCCTTGCTCTTCTGTAGGTATATGCTGTAACATTTTCAAATGTGAAAACCAATAAATAAAGTGCAAAAACATTTAGTTGAAACATATTTATGACAATATGATAAGATAATACAAATATGTAAACAAACCATCTAAATTCCTTTTACAGTCATTTTGTCAAAACTGTGATGTTTTCTGGTAGAGAGCAGTCATTAGCACACTGGGTGGTATGACAATGCCTCCTCCTCTTTTTTCTACTTCAGCAAAAAGGCTTCAACGAAAGGTTGTCAGACAAGAATACACACCCAGTGTCTCTGTGTGTGTGAGACAGAGGGATAGAGAAAGAGAGAGAGAGAGAGAGAGAGAGAGAGCACATGAGAATCACTGTTCACTGGGGAAATTGAAGAGTGGAATACACAAAACCAGCAGTAAGAAACCACATGAAGGGGTTAGGAAACGTTTGGACAAAGCCCTACTGCACTGCCCTCACTTTATAACCATTGTATCAAATGCCAGAGTGAGACTAAAGGTTTTTCAATGCACACTTTCCACAATAGTGTTGGTCCTTAGTAATAACTCAGAATTGATATAACTAAAATTACTGGTGACCACTATCTTCTTTAGACTTTATATTATTTTCTATGAACGTTATATATCTTTTACAACTTGTTGATTAAAAAGATCTCAACGGTGAAAAAAATAGTACAGACGTGTTGAAAATTACCAGGGAAATTTACATGGTGATGTCAGCATTAATACCACAGGAACATAAATAGTTTACTTGCATGTCTAAGTCTGAGTGGAAACATTTTGACCAAACATCTGCCACACAAGCAGTTCCTGAGTTTCTATATATTTGTTGATCTATTTTTGATTTTACATCACCTGGGGCTTTTTCAGGCGTTAAACATGCAGGCTGCAAATCTCCAAATTATAGCCTAAACACACAGAAAATAGTTATAAGTAGGCAAAAAGTAGTTGAAGCAACGTAAAGTAAGCCAACAAAGTAAAAGAGAGAGTAAAAAAATGCTATAAGATATCTGAAAAATGAAACAGTGATTCACTAAAACAATATTGAGCTAAATGCTAACTCAAAGTTAGCCCAGAATTTAATTTAGCATTCATAAAAATGAGGCAACATGAAGTTTATTTATTCCATAATAATACAATTAATTGATTTTGACATTAAGAAAAAAACCCAAAAAACCCAAAACAAAACCAAAACGAACATACATACTACTATGGGAGCCCATTTCTGCTATTTAAGGAAAAATAATATATTTTTAAATTCAGAATAATAGCTAACATTTTGCGGCGTATGATGTATGAAAATCACACCCGGAAATAGTGCGTTGTGCCAGTGTTTGTGACAGAGGGACAGGGTGAGAGAGAGAGACAGCGAGAGAGCGAGAGAGAGAGAGAGAGAGAGGGAGAGAGAGAGAGAGAGAGCCTCAGTCCGACAGTTGTCAGGGGAAGAACAAGTATCATATACAACAGTAGCTGCATTTCCTGTTGATTGGAAATATCGACGCAACTTCATTGTAAGGGATTTTATTTTTTAATACCAGTGAAACCCGTATTTTTTTATAAAATGGCAACAACGATACCAACATCCCGGGGCTTTACTCATAAGCGGTAACTGTTGTAGGTCCTCCGCTGCGGCAGGAATTTCAATTATACTGTAAGTGAACGACTCACAGGATTTATGAGTCAGGCAGTTAACGCGGAGACCAACACGATTTTTACAATTTAAAAATTGTCGATTTCTTTTTATTGCTGCTGCTTCCTTTGTACTTCACGACAAATACATTCTCCAGAGAGTCTCGGAAGTGTGGTGTGGAAGATGACAGTCAAATTGGACTTCGAGGAGTGTCTGAAAGACTCCCCCCGTTTCAGGTACGTTTCACTAACTCACGCTTACACTGTTTAATTGTTTTGGTAAACTATGTATGCCTGTAGCATTAGCACTAACTAAAGTTTTTAAATGAGAAGACTTAAAATGGATACATATGTTTCCACTCGTTAAGTTTCTATGTCCTATGACTATGACAGTCTGTGAGACCTAGGTTCCCCTAGGTCGAGCTATGTCACGTCTCTGTAGATACTGAGGTAAAAAAAAAAAGAGTTAGGCCTGCAGGGCTGAAAACACTGATCTGATGTCTGATAAGGTCTAAAGTGAACCTTGTTTACACCTGGGAAAATTCAATATAGGCTTAAATTACACTTTATGTACAGGACAACGTAACAACTGTCACATGTTAACAAGTTTAATTAAAGATGATTTAAAAACCAGCGACTCTTGATCCAAAGTTCATTCATCTGGATTGTAAAACAGTATGCTTGATATTGAATGTCAGCCATCATTTACAGTGACTCTTTCTCAAAAACAGATTTAGTATATGGGGTAATCAGAAGGGAAGTGTCACTACAGGGGTTTTGCAAGCGACTTAAGAGAGGTTGGCAGATCTGAGGTGTGTCCTGTGTTTTTGTTTTTGGCATTCAGCCCTGAGGCACAGTGACTGCAAATTTTAAGTCTCCAACTATCCAGCTTTCCATCTCCTTGTCTCACTGCCCGTATTGAATTTACAAGATTTGCACTGTGGTGGAAAGTTCTGTAGCGGTTGCAGGCAGCAGCAAGGTCTCTTGTCAAATAGGGAATAAGGAGGGAAAGAAGGAAGGAAGGAAGGAAGGAGGAGGGAAGGATCTGCAAAAATAGTGTGGAGGGTGCAAGGGATAAAAGGGTAAAAGAAGAAAGAAGGAAGGATATAGAGATGTAAAAGTCTAGTCACAGCTCAGCGTCATTCAAAAGTGCTGCCTTCTGTTGTTAGTCACAGCGTAATTGACAACAGGAAGTGAGGCGAGATTTGCAGAGGTGGTGATGGAGGAGATACAGGAAGTGTGTTTTCTGCAGGGGTGAAACCACGACGGAAACTTCAGCTGTGGTTCGCTCTGTCTGCACAAGACTTCATCTTCAACTATTCTGACAAGAGTTTCCCTGATCCCTCAAATAATCAACAATCATAAACAGCTGTCATTAGTATAATAACTGAGTAGCTGTTGATCATTTGACTGACTACTGAGTCCACGTCACCACTGCCACCAGATTGTGTGAAAGCTAAAGTGGAAAGAAAATCGTATTTCATCATCGGTGGTCACCTTCAGTTCTTTATTTATTCTTCCTTTCTTCCTCCTCTTTGCAACCTTCCCTCCTTTGCTCCTCATTTTTTCATAATTTAAAAGGTCCTGACCTCTGGACGTTTCGTACACCATCGCCAAGCTAACAAACAGAATAACGTGACTCTGTTCAGACCTAAGTCTGGCCTCTGTTCTCTCCCTCAGTCTCATTCTTGCGCTTTCTCTTGCATTCTCTCTATCTGTGTGTCTCTGTACTGTTGGTGGAAGGCAGCGGAAACCACAAAGTTGAGCTGCTGGTTCAAGTAGAGACGCACAGACACCAGAAACACAAATTCTGGCTCTAAACTCGACTGAAGACGCTGTCTGCTCTTGTGAAGGAAAATTCCTACATTGAAAAAGCAAAGCCTGACCAGTGACTGTGGAAATGAGGACAGAAAGTTTGTCTCAACGGGGTGATAGTCTCGTCTTTACGCAACAATGCTTAGTTCATATTTTAAGATGCATTTGAAACTTCATTAATTACATAAATAGCTGCATTCTAACACTGAGTCAGTGTGGCCCACAGACGAGCATTAAAACAAAGCACTGAAATAAATCATGACGACATAATAAAGGGAATGCAGTAATGAAGTCAAATAAATGGTCAGTGCTGCAAAAAGTTGAGCTAGGTTTTATTTTTCTTGCTATGGTAGTACTTTTGCAGTATTTGTGGTGAAACATAATATATACAACTTGGAACAGTGCTAAATACTAAATAAGAAAAGAGCCAAGGGTGGTCCTGGATGTATATTCTCCAGGGGGGGTTGCAGCTTTCTCTTTTATTATGATAAGTGCAGAAACAGCAGGGAGTTGGAGAATAAATTAAATAATAAGTGGCAACCTCTGGTGCAGATTCAATCTAATCTGGTTTTCATGTATTGTATAAAAATGAGAAAAATAATGCTCTTGCAAAACATTTCATTTTATATTTTTACTTCAAAAATTGACTAATGTCAACTAATTTGGGAGGAACTCAATATTTTAATTTCATTCATTCAGTGAATTTGTACCATAAAAGTTTGCTAGAAATTCCATTTCTGTTCTGATTTTTCCGACCCTGACTCAAACATTAATAACTAATCATTTCACCCTTGTTTTGTTTTTATTGTTCTCTGTTTGATAAAATACAGATATTTTCCCATTTTTCAAGGATGTCCTGTGTATGAGGCTCCATGATAACAAAATTACAAAAAGTCACATGACACAACAAAGCAATACATTGCAATATAACTTTACTGCTTCATTTAAGGCTTTACTAAATTGCATTGGATCAGCTATTACACAGTTCACCATTGTTCTTTCAATACATGGAATTCCATGCGTGTCTGTGCATTTCACATCTCCTTTTGACATTGAGGTCAACGCTGTGGTTTTGTGTCTGTTTCAGGGCTAACATTGAAGAAGTCCAAAACAATGTGAGCGAACTGGAGGTACGATTAGAGAAGGTAAGCCTCGTCACTCGTACTAACACCTACATTACATTGGTCTGGGCCTCTGGGAAAAACAATTTGCAGGGAGCAATTGTGATCACATATCTTTTAGGCTAACCGAAGACTGAACCACAGTGCCACTCACAGCCAGCAGAGGCTTCGTCACAAAAAATTACAGTATTTCCAATTAAACTCAGGGCTTAGGTGCTAGTGGCACTCACGTTCATGGCACAATTTGAATTTTGTCACACCATTTCACAAAAGTTGAGTATTAAATTTAGATAAATATTTCAGTATTTTGTCCAGAGCGTATCCTGACTTTCTAAAGCAGGAGATTAGGGAGGGAGGGATTTCACCTGAAATCAAGCAGGAAGTAGCAGCAGGTGCTGTTTCCCTATTGAATTGTCCTTCCACTTCTGCTTCTTTGGCATATTTAACCATATTCCCCCCTCATGCCTTTGTATCTACACGTGTCACAGTTTCACATCAGTTCAACTGGGAGATTATATGTTTCAGGTTTCAGGTGCTAGGTAAATAATCATGAATTTAACTGCTTTGTATCTATCTATGTTTCTATCTATCCCACCGTCCACTTCTCCCTGAGACCAAAATATACAAAGGGTTTGAGAGACTTTGGGAGAAACAAAGCTTGTGCTTTTACTGCAACTTTCACTGCAAAGTGTTCTGCAGCAGTGTGATTAAAGTGTGGTGGCATTTGAAAAAAAAAAAACTGGAGGAACCAGGTTCCAGCACCTGAGGGCAACTGTGGCTCTCGCCTGCGTAACTGCCTTCAGCAGAACTGTGATTCAGCAGCAACTTCATTGTTTGTCAACTGACGCTTAAATCTCCTTAGAACTTATTCCTAATAGCACAGAATGAACCGTAAACTTTTAAAAGTCAGTTTCCATCTGCTAGCTCTCACAATAACCACCATATGTCAGAGTTGTATAGTGTTTTAAACCCCAGTAATAATATCTGTTTATGTATCTGTAAAATATTTTAATACAGTTTGAAAAACTCTTTTGAGGATTGTCAAAATGTTTTCTGATATAACTCCGTATATGTACTCTTTATCTTAATGAAGTACTTCAGCTGCACCTACCTGTTTCTGAGTGTATTTGTGTTCTGCAGCTGGTGAAACAATGCCAGGCCATGCTGGAGGCAGGCAGAGTCTACTGCCAGACCAGCAAGAGCTTTGTCAACGGCCTCCGAGAGCTGGGCCACCAGTGCTGTGGAGACAAGATGATGGAGGTGAGAGGAACGCACTGGACGTGTCACCATTTCCTGTCACCATTAGTTATTTTTTTACTTTGACTTTGACTCATCTAACCTGTGAATTCACCTCTGACTAAATTAGAATTTTTCAAACGCTGTATGAACTCAGACTTGAAACCATGAGGACTTTAGTTAAACCTCAAACGTTTATCAGGTGAATTTAGATACCAGTCCAGAACATTTTTGATTTGTTTTAAACTGAGCCATTAGCTGTGGCTTGTGGAGAGTGAGGACTGAACACGGTGTCTAAATACTGAGAACTCTGGACTAGTAGCCCAACAATCAGGACATAGGGTTGGACTCAGAATCTAAGACTGAATAAAGTGACCGTAATTAGAACACAGAAAACTGGACAGCAACACTGACTAATGAAGTTTAGGGCCCACCGTGTTACTGCATACTTCTTGTGTTGTCCTAGTGATCTGGACTGAGTCTAATCTGAGCTTTGTGTCCTGCAGGAATGTTTACATAAATTTTCCACAAAGCTGTCAGATATCTTGGACTCTCAGGGGGTGAGTACTGAATGTGTGCTCCCTGGCTCTGCTCAGGCTCCGGTTCTGTCACGGCTCTTATCAGCTGCATTATGTAGCAGTCAACAATGTTGCAAGAGTCTGTTTGATAGGACATCATAGTTGACATTTCATACTTATCTGTGCTCACTGCTGGAGATTTGTCTCTGTGTCTCTGTTAGGAAGTGATCGAGACCACGCAGAAGTCAGTGAAAACCAAGCTGCAGACCTTTGTCAAAGAGTGAGTGAAGCTGTTCCTGTTTGCTGTCTTTTCAGTTTCTCCATTCTCACACTTCACTTTCTCTTTGGTTTCTACTCTCATTCCTGGGCTATGATTGAGGAGACCAGATCAGAGACCAACTGTGTGGCAGCATCTAATGATGGTCATTAACCTGCACATGTCTGAGTCTGAGTCTGGTGCCAAGTCTCTTGTGTGGAAGTCTTTGATTGAGTCCAAGTCAGTTAAAAAAGCCAGGACTAAGTCTCTATCACTACTACTGAGTCAAGTTCCCAGTCCAAGTTAGGTCCTAGTCAAGATTGATTCATTCTTATGTTAAGTTATTATTATTATTTATGTCAGGGTTTGCACTGCATCGTTTTTCTATATCATTAAGAACTGGAATCCACATTTAATTTATTATCAAACTCAGATTTAAACGTTTGCACAAAGTCTGACTTTAAATAATGTTTTAAATGTTTGACTGACACTGAAATCTTTATGACCAATCCAAAATGATTTAAATCTTTTTGTTGCAATAAAAAGCAGCTGTATTTCATAACTTTAGTCATGCATGGTACTACAGTATACACCATGTAAGAGAAAAGAAGAGAATATATTGATTCATTGTGGATGTGCAGTGTTGGTATAGGACATGAATAAATGGTTTGGTACCAAGCCTGGTTTCAGGTTTAGGCTTTGTCCTGAATTCATTAATTCTGAAATCAAGTTAATTTGGAATTGACAGCATATCTTCTCGTCCATCAGGGATGTCCGTCATTTCAAAGACGTGCGAAAGGAGTTTGAGCGCAGCAGCGAAACGCTGGAGGGGGCGCTGGCCAAAAACGCTCAGGCTCCACGCGGGAAGCAACATGAAGTGGAGGAGGCCAATAACGCTCTGCTGAACGCACGCAGGATCTTTAGGTCTGAGGCCTTGGACTACGTCCTGGAGGTGAGTTTTTCTACTTTATCTTTTACTCTAAATAAGGTCAAAGTCCCGGGAGACTAAACAGTGGATCAAGAATCAGGAAATGTGTGGATAAAATCTACACCAGCAGCACAGTGACCACAGCTGTGCTTTCCTCTGCTTTGAATTATACACATTTAGCCTCAGGTTATTTTTTTTCCCCAGTATTTGTGGTAGTTTCATTTTCTCCACAGTAAACTGTTCTCAGAGTTTCTGATTCCAGCAACATGGCGTTTGTGAAACAACTGCTGTCTTTTGTTACAGATAAATGTGATCGAGGCCAAGAAGAAGACAGACATTCTGATGGCAGTGAGTTCACCTCAACCTACTATTTTGTTTTTGTTGTTTATCTTGAGCATGTCTGGTTGAAAGATTTAAAACAAATCCTTTTGTGTCAGATGTTGTCTTTAATGGAGACCCAAGCCCAGTTTTTCCAACAAGGCCACACGTCACTGTCAGAACTGGAGGAGTATCGACAAAAACTGAATGAAGAGGTATGTGTGTCAGTTTAAGATGGATTGGACCGGGAATCTCGACGACTAGATTTGGTTTTACACTTCAGTCACTACGACTTAAGCAGTGGGGACTTAACTAAAGTTCACATCTGAAACCTGGGTAACATTGTATTTGAATCTGACTTGAACTTGAGCTTGGCTTGGACGTAAGACTGCACTAAAACATAAAACTAAACCTAAAACTGGGACTTATATAAGACCTTGAGCCCTCAGGACTCAACTAAGACTCAGACTAGGATGGGATTTGTAGAGATCAAATGAAACTCCAGTTGGACTAAGACTTGAAAGACTGGAAACTCGTTGCACTAGACTTAGACCTGCATGGGACCAATTGACTCAGACTTGGGCACTGAGCGTTGAGGATTCACACTCGTACTTCAGGCACTATGGGCTTTACTGAAAGTGACCTGACTCCCTCAGATTGTGTGTCAAGTTTTAGTGACTCAATAATGGATTGAACTTCCTCATGCCTCATACTGGAAGAACTGGAGACTCAGATTTGTAGAACTGGGGACTTGAACCACGAGTTAGTGAATCTAAATTTGGACTTGAAGCCGAGTGGACTCAAGTACATGATTCAAACATGAACACTTAGGGCTTAACTGGGACTAGGAGCACTTGGGACTTGACACTGTCTCCATACTTTTGCATCATTCTGTTAGGGTGGGGCCAATGGGGATCTGCTGACATCAGGTTTGTCATCGTGACAGGAAATAGTGAACAACAACAGGAAATATTTCACATATCTGTTTGTGTGAGTGTGTTTACTCTGTCGTCCCAAGGCTGGAATACACAGTTTTCAATTAGACTGCACTAAAACATAAAACTAAACCCCTAAGTCAATTTTGAACCCCCAGAGTAGTGTAAACACCATCAGGACAAACTTTCACTGCACTAATTTGGAACAGGAAGTAAACGGCGTGAACCTTCATTGACAGAGTGAATCCACTTGACACTGGAGGAAAACAGACCAAACAAAAGAAATACAGAAACCGTTCAACACTTCCAAAATGTAAACTAAAGGGAAGCCTCAACTTGACATTAGATATCTCTAAATCTTTGGTGCCTTGACACCAAACTGCTCAGCCATTAATGGTGCATAAAGTATAGCTTTTTAAAGTGGTTTGTATCGACATCCTGAAGAAATACATCGCACGAGTTACAGTATTATGAGTAGGGCAATAAAAAATGTTTGAAAATCAATATTAATGTCTGGAGAATGGCTAACTCTCTGTTTCATTCCTTTTAACAGCACACTCAGTTTGTCCTCAACTCAGCCAGAGAGAAGAGGGACATGGAGCAAAGACACGCTGCAATTAAGAAAAAGGTAACATAAAATTTAACGGGCAAAAAAGCCACCCGTCTGGGTTAATGTCATGGATATAAAGTCGTTAAACCTTAGAAATAAAAACCTTCTACTGGACCTGAATTAATTGAATTTCTGGTGATTCCTGGTTTCAGGATGTGTCTTACGACGACTCCATTATGGACTTTAACGCTGACGCAGCCAGTGGCATTGCCATGGAAGGATATCTCTACAAGAGAGCCAGTAACGCCTTCAAGACTTGGAGCAGGTTAGAATTTACCTTCGAGCGATGCGCTGCATCACTTTTCATGAATTTCCTGCACTAGTCATGTACATTTGGTTTCTCTTTCAGGCGTTGGTTTTCAATTCAGAAAAATCAGCTGGTGTATCAGAAGAAATACCGGGTATGGGTTTTCTGAAGTATTCTGATTATATAGTACATGAAAGAGGAACTAAAGTAAACACACATGTGCCTGGTGCTACATTTGTGATGGTCTCTGTCTCCCAGGAGCAGCCCACAGTTGTGGTGGAGGACTTGCGTCTCTGCACAGTCAAACCCAGCAGTGAAAATGAGAGACGGTTCTGCTTTGAAGTGGTCTCGCCATCAAAGTGAGTGAAAGCATGGATGGAGATCAGACCCACCCAAAAGGGGCTGGTCTGAATGTAATAATTTTTCCAACTAAGAAATAATAGAATAAATGTGTGTGTGTTTAGGTGCTGTTTGTTGCAGGCTGACTCAGACCGACAGCAGCAGGCCTGGATGAGTGCCGTCCAAAACAGCATCGCCTCAGCTTTTCAGGAGAGAAGAGATGATTCGCACAGTCCTGTGAGAAAACACACCAACACGCCAGAGCACACGGAGCAATGTCCTTTAAATTTCAGACAAAGCTCTAAAAGTTCACCTGATGGTGCTTTTCAATTTCCACATAAATAACAAGATATTTGCATAAGAAAGAACAAGTTGGACTTGGGTTTCTTAGTAAACATACACCCCAAAAGTTTGCTGATGAAAAAAAAAGAATGGTCGAAGATAGTTTGAAGGTTGACTAAAAACGAAGCAGAAATATCTTTAACTTCAATTTGCTCACTAAAAATGTGCTAAAAATGTAGTAAGACAGTTCAACATTACTTAAAAGGCCTAGAAAATAATTAATAATTAGACGGTTTGGTAAAATAACCTCAAATAACAGTATTTAGTTAATTCAACAGATGGCTAAAGGTTAGCATAAAAAATAGCTAGAACTACCCATAATGTAAGAAAGCCCATTTAGGGAAAGCATAACAAAAACAGCAAATTCACATTAGCCATAAAATAATAACCAAAAGTAACAAATGGTTAAATGTAAGGTAGAAATGTACAGAAAGAGCTCAGTGTTGTGGCTTTGATAGACCAAATAAATGGCTTCACTAATTTAGTTTCACTAAAGGTTCCAGCATTAAATGTTGGGGATCACGCCATTTGTTCCACAGTGTAACTTAAAGTTAGCTCAGGGATAGCTAAGATACATCTGTGACATTTGCCCTGGGATGGAGACACAACACCTCATTCTTGTTCGTGTGTGTGGTTACCAGAGACAGCGCTGCAGCTCAATGTCAGCAACTTTAGGAGGCGGTGGGGGAGGAGGAGGTGGAGGCGCAGATCAGGAGAATGATGGCTGCAAGGCACTGGAGGACATCCAGTCCATCGCTGGAAACCAGCAGTGCTGCGACTGTGGAGAATCCGGTCCTGACTGGGCCTCCATCAACCTGGGCATCACGCTGTGCATCGTCTGTTCGGGTATACACAGGTTAGTGTGTCACACACACATAAACACACACACATACACTCAAAGAGCCTGCTCTTTAATGCTTGTCCTGTCTAACAGGAGCCTGGGAGTCCATTTCTCTAAGGTGCGCTCCCTCACTCTGGACTCCTGGGAGCCCGAGCTCATTAAGGTAATTTAACAGCTTCACAACCTCATTACTGTTTTATTGCACAAATGGACCAATTAGCAGTGAAACATGTCCTTCTTCTTTTTCTCTCCAGTTAATGTGTGAATTAGGAAACACAGTGATCAACAGGATCTACGAGGCTCGCATCGACGAGATCACCATCAAGAAGCCACATCCTTCCAGTCCCAGGTATAAATAACCACCACCTTCTAATGAGCAGACACTAAAGGGACATTCATTGAATTCTATGCGTCCAAGTCAGTTTGTCCAGACAGTGGCAGTTAAGGCACTTTCACAATAGATCAATTGTCTAGTTTGCAGATTTGGACATCTGCTTGTCCACAGGTTACGCTGACACGTCCACTAATTGTTTTAGTCAAGAGCAAAAGAGGCTAATTTAAATTCATGTTAGCTCATGAACATCCCTAAGAAAAAGCATTTCTGAAGAAAATATTTTCAGTGTTCAAACCCTTTTTTGAAATCTCTTGTAATTCGATTCTTTAACTTTGACCTTGAAGTGTTGTGAGCCTTGCCTGCTGAGAAATGCTTCAGTGTCTTTCGTTCAAGCTTTGACTTTTCTTCTTCTCTGTATCTGCGCTCATCTGCATGGAAGATTCTTTTTAACCAACAAAAACAAGACAAAGAAGTTTATAACTGGGTTTTCATAAACTCTTATAAATATAAATTTATAAATATGTATTTATATAAATATAAATACATATTTTAGCAGAAACTATCTAAAATAGTGCAGGGCTGATTGAGATGCTACATGCTTGGCAAAAATGGACAATAACTGAACACTCTACCTCGGTGGTTCTCAAACTGTGGTATTGTAAGTGCTCTCTAGTGGTACGTGGGGAAAATTCATATTTTCACATTTACATTTTCAATTAATACAACATTTAAACATTTCTCCTGTGTGGTGGAAGCTAACAGTGAAGGCCTCTGCTGCTGTATTCTAATGTTGGTCATCATGGTGGTACTCAGAGAGATCAAGGTTTTCTCAGGTGGTACAGTGTAGAAAAAGTTGGAGAACCGCTGCTCTACCTTTACACGCATCTCAAAATGTCATGCTCTACTCTGGCCTACAAACCACTGAAGACTTATTTTCTGACTTCCTCTTCTCTCTCTCTCTCTCTTGTGCGGCAGCAGACAGGAAGTTCTGCAGGTACATGACAAGACTCAGGGCTGAGCTCATGACTGGTGTATCAGGAAATGTGTAGTTTCTGCAGCATAGACTCACCGTTTGCACAATGTTAGAAAGTTTTACATATTGTGCAACCTTGAAATTGAAATTTGCTGTGAAATAAGCTAATCCAATGTTTATTCGACTAGTGGGTCAAAGTAAAAAAGGAAGAATGTTTAGAAGCTTCTGCTCTGCATGTTTTTTTTACCTCCCCCTGAGACAAATGTCTCTGTTTTTCATTGGTGTCCTTCAGAGGAGACAAGGAGTCATGGATTCGATCAAAGTATGTTGAAAAAAAGTTCATACAGAAGCTTCCAGAGACCGGTCGAAACCCACCGGTGAAGCGATCCAGCTTCAAAAGGAACCGTACGGCCACGCAGGAGCGGACAGGACCGCGTCCACCGCTTAAACCCAAACCGTCCCGAGCCACTCTGGCTCGAGGCACAGGTAAATAAAGAGAGAGTCTGAGTCAGGAAGGAAGAAGAGAAAACATGTGGAAGATATTAATAATTGTGTTCACAGAGAAGAAGAAGAAGAACACGAACTACAGGAGAATGAAGTTCTTCTAAAATTCAGATTTTTCTGATAAACCAAGACTCAAGTCTGTTCTCTGTCTTTCTTCAGGCCTGAGCTCAAGTGACCTTTTCCAGAAGAACAATATGAGCAATAACAAAAGTAAGATTGGACACACACCCTCATTTATACACATGTAAACCCAGAGCCACACAGGCATGTACAGAAGAACCAGATCATAACAGTTGTTGTCTGACATTAAAACAACTAATAATAAGACCTTTCATTTACCCTCTGCTCCATCAGATGTAGACGATGAAGAAGATCTGAGTGGTCTTCATCCAGGAGCGCTGCTGTACAGATCTGCAGCCCTGCAGAACTTCCCAGTCATGGCTGATGCGTTGGCTCACGGCGCTGATGTGAACTGGGTCAATGCTGCGGAGGAGTCGAGCACACCGCTCATACAGGCTGTTTCTGCGGTGAGGAAGAAGAAAATGACAGCTTAATACCCTGAGGAATCCAGTCCATTTGATTTTAGCACCACCCGCAGGAGAGGATGGACTTTAGTGGTTTTTTTTGGGATATTACATGTGTCACATTATGTTAAAGAGTCATGGAAAATGTTTTTTTTCCCAGAATGCCTTGGCAGCCTGTGAATTCCTGCTACAGAACGGCGCCAACGTCAACCAGGCAGACGGTAATGGCAGAGGGCCGCTGCACCACGCCACCATCCTGGGCCACACTGGGTAGGATGACCAGGCAGTCATGCAAATCTGTTACAATTTAATGAATTTTTTTTTTATTTTATATTGCCTTTTAAGACGACAATGAAAGCTGCAAACCTGCTACCTGTTATACCAATAGATAATCATAAGAACTAATAATCATAATCATAGTATCTGTTGTATATTCAAAAACTAATAAAGTGGTGTCATGACAATGTCAACCGTAACCCTGTCAACACCTCAACAAATAACAGAAACAAATGGATTCATCTAAGTTGTTTCTGTGTCAACTGGCTCAACTAAAACAAAATAAGACTAATCTTCTGTAAAGTGTTAGTTTGTGTCCATTTTTTATTTGATAAAAAATTATTTATTTAATATAAATCTGAGGTTCCCTTATCTTACAATATGCCTTTTTAAAATGGCGGCCTGAGGACCACATGCGGCCCAGACACAACCTCAAAGTGGCCCAGTCTGTTGTCATCGGAGAAAATGGTAGAGAAACTGAATGAATCACAATTGGCGAGTAAAGATAAATTAGAACAGCCCATCAAAGAAACACTGTTTGTAGCCGAGCAGCATGTCGCCCACAATGCATCACTTCTGTCACCAGTGTGCCCATCTGAAGGCAGAAACATGAAAATATGAATGAAAATCAAATTCAACTGCTGTTGTAATTGGTCATAAGTCACGCTGTGGTTAGACATTAGTTTGTTAAAGAGAGTTGTCACGTGGCAGCGCTCCTCTCCTCATCTCTTATCTTTGCTTGTGCAAACTTTTTATAATAGCACCAGTACTTCTGTGAGTCTAGTCTCTCATGATGTGTACGTGCACAAATCATTCAAGATTTGTGTGGTTGTTATGGTGACCTTTTGGAGTCAGAATTGAAATGGAATTTTTTTTTTAAATCAATGAGTTGCCCCTCCCTTATTTCTTTGTTTTAACAACAGTCATTTAATTCCTAGATTGGTTTGTCTCTTCTTGAAGCGAGGTGCCGACTACAACGCCAAGGATAAGACACAGAAAGACCCCATATCCATCGCCGTGGACAACGCCAACGCTGACATCGTGACTCTGTAAGTGATGGATCAAGAAGTATTTTTTGTAAAAAGAAAAAAACTTAAAGTTCTTTCTTCTTTCTCTCTCTCTCACCTTTTTAGGCTCAGAATTGCCAAAATGAATAAAGAGATGCGGGAGATGGACGGAGCGTTCGGCCAAACAGGTCACTCAGGGAGTCAGGGCTCGGGGGGGATACTGGGAGGAGGTGGGCTGGCCCACACCAGGAAGAGCCTGCAGGCCATAAGGAATCACATCAGTGGCTGGGCTCTGGGAGGGCAGACTGATTAGCAGAGATAAAAGTATTTTTAAAAATCTTTATACATCCTGAAGTATCAGATAAAAAAACAGAAAAATGCCTTCGGTTACGCAGCGTTAAAATTCAGATTTTGGAAATGAGGAGCAGAACAGAGGGTACGACTGAGTCTAAACAAAAACAGACCTAATGAGGAGTAAAGAAGCAAGTAATCATGTGAAACAAAGAGAGAACACTGTGTTTGAAGACTGAAGCGTTTTCCACATGCACTTTGAATTACAGACGCACAACATCATCATCATCGTCATCATCCTGCATACTCTACACAAACAGTGTTGTACTTCAAACAAATAGCAGGATGTGTAAATATACAAAAAAAGTCCTGCAACGGGTCCAGTTTTATGACTTTATAAATGTGGGATATTTCTATAAGCTTTGTGCCGACTTTATCAGATGTTTTTTATGATATTTTATTCCTGTGTTTTCCTTCTCTGAAACGTTAACTGTGCTATTCTGTGAATAGCATTGCAGTCTGTGCTTTTAGAATGTTTTATATTCCAGTGTATGTATTTATATGAATCCAATGGAGTCGATTCCAAAAGCTCATTGCTTCACGTCTGGAGTTTGTTTGCTGTTTTTTGTCATCTGGCTCCTCTCTGAGCTGCACAGTCCATTCTTTCATGATGAGTCATTGAAGTGCATTCAGGTTGGACTCATGAAGGAATGGAAACCAGAGGCTCTGTGTCTGCTTCAAACCACTGCTGGTCAGTTTCTGACGTGCTGCGTTTGTGTGTGTTTCTTTGTCGCGTGCCTGTGCTCTCTCCCTGCTGAGACCTCCGGCTTCACTCAACTGCTCGTGCAGTGCGCCATCTACTGAAAACTAAAAGGTAAAAGTGCATGTGCATGCCCTGAAAATGTCATTGTTTTGTTTATTTGCATGCTTCTTGCTACAGCTGAATAACATACATTTGATTTAAATCTAGGTAGATTTAACTCCGTAATACATGGCATTCTGTTGTTACTGAATTTTTGAAACTTAAAGGTCCAGTGTGTACATTTTGGTGACATCTAGTGGTTAAGCTATGGTAACTTCGTCACTCCAGAAAAGACTTGGTGTTTCTTGAAAATGTTGTTTTTGAAAACATTGGTAGAACATCAGTGTTCTGATTCTGGTGTGTTCTGTAGGACCTAATCTAAAGCAGTGGTTCCCAAACGTTCTCTCCAGCACCTCCTTCATATCAAACTATTGTTGTTGCGCGACAGTTCCACTGTAATTTGTGGACTATTTATTCGTACTATTATCATTGTCCGAATAAATACAATTATGAAACAGTTAGTACAATATTGGTCCTCACCCCACAAAAGGGACCTGCACCTCACTTTGGTAAACAATGAACAAGAAGAAACGCAGTAAGTTTGGCTGTAAAACACCAAATCTTTTTTCAGTACATTTAAACTTATAAACAATATATTTTTACAATAGTTGCCCAGAAACAAGACCGAATCTTCAGGATGGATGAGGAAATAATTTATCCCTCCATTTGATTTATGGTTAGTCACTAGCATGGAGTGGAAGAGCATTTGAGTGAGCCTCAGAATTGACTGTTAGCTGGAAGAAGCCTGGTTTCAGGCCAAGGCATTGATGCTGCCAATAAACCCCCATGAACGTAACACACTGGACCTTAAACCGACTGTGGGTGTTATTTAAGTCAGGATCCAAAGCTCATGTCTTGTTCTTGTTTTCTGCTGTAGGTGATGAAACGTACCAGGACATCTTCAGAGACTTTTCACACATGGCTTCAAACAACCCAGAGAAGCTCAAACGCCGCAGTGCAGACCCCAAAACCTGAGGAGCTACTGCTGTGGAACACCACATATACACACTTGAGCCTCAATAAACTCAGGAACCACTGCTCACACACAAACATATATACACACACACATACACAGATATCCCCTGGCAACAAGCCACGTGTTCAGTCATAGCTCAGCTGGTGTTGAGTTCACAGACAGAATTACTCACCACACAGTGAACTCTTTGTGCCATCACGTCACAGCAGAACAATTGTGTGGCAGGAAATAACTTTGACAACAGAATCAGGTGACTTCATGCCCAGCAGAGGGCAGTATTCACTCTGCTAAAACCGGTGAATTGAACTTCATTTGACCAAAAACTTGTTTTTTTTCCTACTTTGGCATTTCCGTTGACTTTTTTTACATGGAAATATTGACTATATGCGATTCAAATGCATTTTAATTGCGCCATGAATGTGTTTTTATACATTAAAAAGGTTAAAAATGTTAAGCGCGGCTTGGATCTGTATTTTTGATGAATGTTTGGTACTTGAATCTTGTATGATGGTTAAATAAAACAAAATGAATTATAACGTTTCATTTGAATCATTGATTAATCACATTTAGTTGCCATGTTTACAATGTCCACTAGATGTCAGCTTGTCAAAAAGTCGATACACCCCGTTAGACACGTATTTAAATTACTGTACAAAAAAGCTACAGCAAAAATGTTGTGCAAAACAGTCTACAAGTCAAAATAAATTTTATAAATTAATACTTTTTTCATCAACAATCATTGATAGCACTCCACTGTTCAATAGAAACAAAATTCCATCCTGAACTGGTCATGCCGACCCCCCTCCCCTCGGTACTAAGACGGTTTAAGTTTATGGTCAGAAAAAGTGCCTGTGCACTAATGATTGTAACAAAAGAGTACTTAGAGAATTAGATCTTGTGTTTATTTCCTCATGTGCAGCATTTGAATGAACTGTTGGAGATAAATATTAAGAATGTACCCATATTGCTTTAAGACATACTGGTGTTGAGGTGCTATATTTGCTACATGCTGTGGGTTTGGCAGGTCTGTCTTCCACAGCCTCTGCTACGTCTAAAATGTCTCATATTCCCAAGTTCATGATAGTCCTCTATCATGTTTCTCCAGGAATGCTACTTCAGACCAATGGATAAGACTATATTAGCCTTAGCCCCGCACACTGACTATGATGGGTAAGTTTGACAGATAACATTAATTTATGAACTATGACTGATAGTAACAAAATGTAATAAAATCAATAATTATAATCCTCAATTAAAATTATTTAATGACATTAATATTTCAGTCATTATTTCATGATGTATTAATTTATTTAATCTTGGCACTCAGTCCTCCAAAATAGTGTTTATTTCCTAAAATGTTTCTTTTTGTATGTCAATGGGGCAAGTTAGACTTTAACTGGCCATTATGAACATGATTTTACCTTCAGTTGAGTCACTAGTAGAAAAATATAGAGATAATATGATCTTTGGTCCGTATTGTCGAGTCCTGGCTGTTAGATTAAGGTTCACTGTGATCTGTCCTGTATTCAGATTAGGTAATCAGAAAAGCCTGATATCCAGTGTCAGGGTTCATGTCCATCAGTTTGACACTGTAGTATTCACGGCCATGTTTTCATGGTCGATAAAATGTGATTCATTAAAATGATCTGTGCCTGAAATTAAGGTAAAAAAAAACATACAAGTGTACATATTAAAATATATACTGGTCTTGACAGGTAAAATAATTGCATTTTCCTCTCTTGCCTACAATCCTGTTGTGCTAACTTCATGTGTGTGCAGAGAAAAAAAGGAATAATTTCCAAGCACAAGGAGAGAGGCCTTTTTGGTCTGAGTCACTGAGGTATCATTTGAACATGCAGCAACTCTGCATTTCTTTGTGCAATTGTAGACTTAAAGGAGGTGATGATCTCTGAACCAACACTCTATTCAGGCTTCTGCAGCCAGGTCATAAAGCTCCTCCATTACTTGTGTTAGCATTACGGAGCTGCTCCAACTCTGAACATGAGGTCACATTCTTGCCATTATGGGAATGTCTTTGCACGGGTGGAGGATCTCTACAGGAGAAGTAGTGAGGAAGAGTGGCCAAAGTCAGAGTCCCAAAAATGAGAAAACTGCCTGTTACCATGAAAGAGGCAGTGTAGTTGCCTGTGATGTCCTTGAGCCATCCTGTTGACAAAGAGACAGAAAAAATGTTTAAAATTATTAGTGTTTTGTTATGTGTTATTTAGCCTTCTGCTCGTATTTTTTTTTACTCATTCATGTACCGCATTTTCAGGACTATAAGTTGCTCTGGAGTATAAGTCATACCAGCTAAAAAATGCAGGAGTATGTCGCACCAGCCAGCTAGAGTGCCCTCTAGTGGCTCTCAGTGTGAAAATAACAAACGTGAAATTATATATTTTAATATATATGTTGCAAACCCCGCCAAAGGATGAAAAAAAAAGTGCAACTTACAGACAGTAAAACACAGTAACGTGAATATATCGTAGGATAAAGTTAGCATGTCCAAACTGGCTTTGGGCCCAACAATCCCATAATGAGCTTCTTTTTTAAAACATTAAAAAGCATTAGATAATTTTCAATGTAATGGGTTTAATTTAATATTTTCAAATTTCCAATGTAACATTTTTTTCAATGTTGGTTATTTTTGTTATATTTTCTTTACCAACTGCTGGACCTCATAGCTAGCCTGCTAAGCTAATCATTACAGTTTATTTCTATCCCAACCTGTGGCCATCCATTGTTTGGTTTTTAACCATTTTCCAACTATCCTTCATTTTTATTTAACCTTTATTTAAACTTTATTTGACCTGGCTAGGACCTGAAGCTGATTCAACAGGAGTAATGATTTGCATTAAAAAAAAAACTAATTTAGTTTGGACATCTCTCTATTGTAATAAAAAAGCAAGACACAAAGAGGAAAATAAAGTAGATTAAAAACTCTAAATGACCGGAGTTTCAGCTGAATGACTTGAGCAGCCTGACCCTGACTAGGATTAATATTTGACTCAGTGAGTCAATGTGTGGTTCAGGTTAAGGTCATTTTAGAAAACACACTCTAACTCAGCTCTCTGAAGTCCTTCCTTTGTGTCCTACCTGACAGAGGAGTCCCCAGCAGGCCGGCGCCGCTCTCGATGAGCTGCAGCAGCCCCATGGCCCCCATCACTCGCTCCACGCCCACTATCATTGGCACCACGGAGAAGCACACACAGGTCAAAGCCCCGGCACAGAAGCCGTAGAAGAGGCTAACAACCAAGAGTGCAACATAAGAACCAGACAGTGAGCTCACAGGCAGGAACATGATGAACACTCCCGCCAGTGTGACCCACAGGCTCAGCAAATGGATCTGCCGAAAGCGTCCCAGGTCGGAGAACCAGCCTGACATCACACGGGCGAGGATGTCTGCCACTCCCGTGGCTGACATGACAAATGCAGCTTGATAGTCAGAGAAACCAGCGTGGCGGCTGAGGGCCACCAGGTGGAAGTATGGCACAAAGTAACCAAAGTTCACAAAACTGACAGCGGCGACATAGGTGAGATAAGGCCTTTCCAAGAGCAGTGAAAGCTCCAGGTAGGTGGAGGCTTGTTTGAGGATCGTAGAACACGAAGACCTGCCCTTGGCATTGACCTGGTGAGGGATAGAACAAAGAAGACAACAAATCTGAAGATCCTGAAGAGAATCAACTTCCCTGCTGTGTTTCTCTGTGGAAACTAAGATTTTTCCTACCTTCTGCTCCACCTTTTCTAAAGACTTAGGGCGTCTTCTCAGAGGGATGATGGCCCCACAGGCCACAATGTTAAGGCTGAGGCCCCCGAGAATCAGCAAGGCCCCTCTCCAGGTGTATGTCTCCACCAGAAACTGAAAGAAAGGGTTGAAAGAGAAGGAGAAAATGCCAACGCTGGAGAGTCCCACTCCCAGTGCTAAGGCACGGCGCTTAATGATGTTGGCAGTGACTGTGGCCATCATAGGAGTGAAGACCAGCCCCCAGCCCACACCTGGAGGAAATGAAAGGGGAAAATAGTGCAGTGTCAGGGTTAGAGGTTCATGACATGGTTACGGAGCTGTTGGCAGCAGGATTCAATGAGGAGCATGCCATTGGATACAGGGTAGACAGTTATTTCCATTCAGGTGAGTCAAAGTGGAATCACCTGAAATGACACCCATGGTGAGATACAGGTGGAGGAGGCAGGTGGCCTGTGAGGCCAGCATGAGGCCCAGTCCAGCCAGGAAGCCTCCAGTCATCACCACCCACCGTGTTTCATATGCATTACACAGAGCTGTACCCAGAGGACCTGCAAGACATGTTACAGCGAGCCAACATGAGTGGAACAAAAATGATCTTTGGCCAAAACAGGGCTGTCAAAGCAAATATGTACAGGAAATATTTGTAAAATTTAACATTAAAATTCAAAATAATTTTAACACATTCCAAAAAAGTACCACCTTAAGACATTTTAGATTTAGATACCACTTTGCTTCTACATATCTGATATTAAATCATAAATAAATTATATTATAAATTATAATTCCTTTTGTTATCACCAAAGCAAAATAAGCAGTACATTATATTATCATTAAGAATATGTATTAGTAGGTAGAGGGCAGTAGACTTACTGAAGAACTGCTGAGCTGCCAGGCCTATTGAGGAGATCCAGGAGATGGCCTGAGCGCTCTCCTCAAAGTAATGAACGAATTCCACGAAGAAGACGCCCAGGCTCCTCATCAGTCCGAACACCAGGCCCGTGCTGACGAACATGGCAGTCACCAGCACCCAGCTCCAGTCTCCTTCTGAGCCCTCAGCTTTACTGCTGCAGCGCTTGGCTTTGGGCTCCTGGTCGGCCATGTCTGTGAGGAAGAGTGTACAAAACTAAGACAACGGGAAAAGTAAAACCCAGATGAACTCTAATAGGAACTGCTGGGGGATTAGAAGAAAAAGGAAGTACCAAAGAAGGCCTGGAGTACACTGACACAAAATAGAAGTGAAAGCGCTCTCTGCTCTTCTTCAGCAGCAGAGCAGGACTATTTTCAGATCTTCTCTGTCGCTGTCAAACACTATAATCATTAACTTCCACAGGCCAGTAAAGATTTTATGCCTTGCTGGTGTTACAGAGCTGCTCAACCGTCAGGTCAGTATGTGAGACTAAATAACCTGAAGCTGAACTCTGGCCTGTATTCACACATTAGCATGTCCGTTAGCCAACTTTCTAAAACAAACACACCAGAAAAGAATGTTGTCTGTTTATTGCAGATTATTTAAGACGATGTTTGACAATTGAATTGATTATATTTCACAGGATTTGACAAATGAATAAAAGTATTCACTTTAAAGACATTTTATTGCTCACAAGTGAAATCATTCTGGTTAGACTTTTTTATTGTTGATAAATTTGGTGAAGTTAGACCATGTTAAACACGATGGTGCATAAATGTACTTGTTTGTCCATTTGTTTTTATATAAGGCCAAAAAAACGTAGGCTAAAAATGCTAACATGTTTGTGAGTGTTATGAAAAAATATAAATGAACTACAATGTGGCCTCCACAATAAACAATAGAAGTTAGCAGAAACGTTTTTAAAAAACAGCTATACGAAATTTATGGAAAAATAGAAAACTATAAAAATCTGTATCTGTACAATTAAATAAATCGTGGGGAACACAACCCCACACATTGGACACGCCCATGATAATTAAACAGGTGTGACTGACCACGCCAGATGAAACAATGACGTTGCCCTAAAACTGCGCCTGCGCGGTGGCTCTATCCCCAACCCCCAGTAACAAAACGAAAACAACAAACGGTCATAAATGTTACGTTGCACATTTCGCGTTTACTTGCAAATCTTATATAACGTGCTTTACAACACGATAAAGTAGTTGACTGACGAGCTGTGACGATTAAATATATCTGCGGACAATTTAGACGCGAGTAATCCCTCCACTGCCGTGGAAGCGCTCACACAGCTGACACAATTTAAACAAAACATCACGTGCTTTTCGCTGACAAGTCCGAACCGTTCACCGAGCTGTACTTACTCTGTGTTGTTCAACCAGAACAGCACATGGCCTACGGTCCAGGCACCCTCACTGACTCCACACTGTGACCGTGGAGAACAGAGCAACCGTTTACAGGTTCAACTTCACACAGCTGTAAGGTGACGCGCGCAACCGCCGTGACGTTGACGCGCACTGAACACATGTTTCCGTTAAAAGCAGTACAAACTGTTGGGACTTTTTAACTTTTCACCATGTTTCTGTTTAGGATACACCTCATCTCAGAATGCGTAAGTATCAAAAGTATCGATATTTTGATTTCAGAATCGATTTCAGAGCATAAAGATCCAGAATCGGAAGTATCGATATTTCAGGATCGATCCGCACATCACTACCCTGAAGTCCAACAAGAACAGATATTTTAATGGAAACATTCATATCACAGCAACAAAAACAGCCCAGTCAGCGTTGTTCTTTTAGGTGAGGAAAGAAGGGAGCGAAGGCTGGAAAGTCCTGTCAAATCTCCGATGTTTGTCTGCTGTGTGGCCCCGAGAACATGAACTTACCCAGGAGCAGGAAGTGGGGGGTGACAGATGATGACCGAGTTCAACGGGAGTCTGGACCCCTCCATCCCTTTCTCATCCACCTTCACCCCCATCACCTTCAGGAAGCAGCAGCACCACAACATCACGTGGTGGAGACGTAACTATATGAGCTCCTAGGAGGAAACAGGTGCCCGTATTGTTTTAGATGCCGAAAAAAGGAGGGGAAAAAGTGTGATTCATGGGGAGAAAGAGTGAGTTAATGAGAGGAAGGAAGGAAGATGCAGGGAGGAGAGGGAAGTGTAGAAGAGAGAGCAAACAGGAGCTGAAAAAAATATTTCCAGTTTTTTTTTTCACTTGCTTTTGTCATTTATTGCCATAAATTGCCTCGTACTTTCACCAAAGAAAGACACAGCCAACACAAGGTGTCCGATTGGTATAAAAACTGTTTAATTTGACTTGTAGAAAAAACATCTTTGTCCAGCAAATTAACCCAAACACTTCCAAATGTATACTTATCATTATCCATTATATTATGATATTTAATCACTTACTAAAGATCTTTCATACTCCAACACTGATTCACTTTCTTCTTTCTTTAAAAAAAGTCCTTTGCCAGCTGGGACCATAAAAGCAAATATTACAGCATACTTTAGCTTAGAATAATAATTAAAACAAAAACATGGGCCCCAGGCCTCAGTGTAAGTTTAATAGCTTTACTATCACTGTCGTTTTAGTTCAACTTACACTCCTCCCTTCTTCATAAAAACCTGCTTCTTTCTTTCTATCTTTCTTTCTTTCTTTCTTACTTTCTAACAAACCTTACGCGTCTCCACAGTTCCCACCATTCCATTCTACATAACATCACCTCCTTCCCAGACCTACAAAAAACACTTCTTTAAACATTATTTCTTTCCCATCATGCACTTCATCTCTACGTTTATCGCTATACATTGTATTTCTATGGCATTAATGCTTTGTGAATTACACTTGCTGCGGTGGCTGTGACGTAGAGGCCTGTCTCCTCAGCAGGCCTGCAGTAGAGGTTGGTACGGCTCCGTCAGCACCTTGTAGCGGATCTTGGTGTTGGTGACCGCGCCATGTTTCTGACGCAGATGGAGGCGCAGCTGGCTCTTGTGACGAAAGTGGAGGTCGCACTTTTCGCACTGTGGAGCGGAGCAGAGTGAGCAGGTTAAAAGAACAGAACATGAACGGGTGATTCTGAGTGTGGGTGGTGCAGTCCTGACTCACAATGTAAGGCTTCTCTCCAGTGTGGATGCGCAGGTGACTCTTCAGAGTCTGCAGGTGGCGGAAACGGGTGCCACAGGTGTGACACGGGTAAGGTTTCTCACCTGTGTGGATCAAGACGTGGGCCCTGAGGTGAGCAACCTATTACAGAAAAACAAGAGTGAGATGATAAGATTTCTGGATGTATAACTGATGATAAGGTTAGAGAAGAAACTTTTGCTTAGAAGAGATGCAAATATTGGAGAACAAATGCTGAACATGGAGCGATCAGACAGGAGGAAAAGAGGACGAGCCCAGAGGAGATTCGTGAAAACACAACACAACCAACCACCGATGGGTCTGAATGTCTGCTTTGATGTGTACTTTATTTCTTTAGTTCCTTTCCACTTCCTTTATGCAAACTGCTTATTGTGTTTATATAGTTTTTGCAATAAGAGCATCCTTTTGCTCTTTCTCTTTCTCTGTCTTGGTTTTAATGAGAAGTACTGTTGCATGTATTTTTCTATTCTTGATTATAATTTTATTATACAATTGTTATTGTTATTGTATAATCTAATCTAGTCTAATCTGAGGAGGTCATGGAGAAACTTGGAGTAACAGTTAAGAAGGCTGATTACGTAACTGATTTCTAAAAAGGTACAAGGAAATGAGGAAACTCCTTCTTACTTGAACAAATCGAGCGCCACAGGTATCACAACGGTATGGTTTCTCTCCTGAATGGATGCGTGAGTGGGTCTTCAGGTTGGCTGGGCGGTTGAATTGGGCTCCGCACACATTACAGCGGTACGGTTTGTCGCCTGGAAAGTCAAAAGTCTTTGTCAATCACTGGTTTTCATGTCAACTGTTTAGATAAAATAAACAGAACAGTGGTTCTAAAAAATCCCCTACTTGAGGCGGTGGTTTTGGTTCCTTGAATGTTTCCAGAATAACAGTAGGACATATAGTAGTTCTCACGCTTGATGACCTCTTTATTATTGATGGCAGCTTCTGCATTAGCAGGGTCCAGATTTGAGAGACTGGTGCAGGGTGAACCTGGAGAGAGGCAGTGAAAAGTTAAGTGTATAGATGAAGAATTAGGACAATGTCTCTTAATTTAAATGAGAGTTTTAGTTCATACCAAGTTCATCCTTGGGAGTTGGGGTCACTTTTTGTGGATCCAGAGAGGGTAGTGGCCCGAGGGGAGGGGCTCGGCCAGAACCCTCGTAGCAGGAGGCCTGCCCCTGTCTGATGATGTGAGACAATCACATTTTCACTTTGCAAATATTGTTCTATCTTTCCATTTATCCTCTCTTAGTTTATAGTGCTGGAGCTCCTACCTATCAATCTGACCAGGCACTTCTCCAGACCACGCCTCTACTGGGCCTTTGGGAGTCAGGATCATCGGATCAGTCATAGGTGACGCTTGACTCTGGGGCTCCTCCGTCTGCTCCTCCTTCACTGTGGGCGCAGCACACAGAGGGTTGAGGACAATGTACTTGTACTTTTTCCAGTTGCAGGCCTTTGGATCTGGCGTGGTTCTAGTTTCACTCTGTGGGGGAAATAGCAAAGAAATTACATCTACATTGACATAATAACATTGTAAGTATTATATGTTTTTGTTTGTTTGTTTTCGGGAACCTACCACTAAGTTTTTGTTACAGGTGTTGGACTCAGCTGGAGAACTGGGTTGGCAGCTGGAGCGGGCGGGGCTGTCTGGAGATGGGGTCGGGCTGGCCATGTGTGGCGACTCGGGCTTTTCTCTTGCCTCCTTTGGCCCAGACTGGCAGGATGGGAAAGCCCCTGGCTTCAGAGACCCTCCGCCCTCCTGAGAGAACCTGCAGGACAAACACAGGAAGTCCTGTAATGAGCTCAACCTGTCAACTAACAAAGGCGCAGGAGTGCAGACACACTCATGGTAGTCTGCAACAGCACATTCTTATTCTCTGGTTGCCAGTATAACAGTTGATCAACAAACACAACAGATGCTATCTTAATATAATGCACTTGTTTTCTGTTACCTTGCAGTTCCTGCCACTGGTCCTGGATGAGACAAACCTCCTCCCATGAGGGCGACTGAGGCAACAGAGACACTGGAGTCCAGCTCCAGTCGTAGGTGTCTGGTGCTCATATTCTCCCTGCTAAAAAAACAAGAACAAATTCTCAATAATTTAAAACCTCAAATGGATCTTTATGTGGATTTTATTTTTTATTCTCATCTGAGCTTCTCACCAGTGCAGGCGCATGAAGTCCTTGCAGGTTTCAGCCACGTGGTCCATCTGTAGATAAGCTGCAGCGGCCAGAACTCCTGGGACAATGCTAGGAGTCAGAGGGAGACGGGAGGTGTACATGAAGTCCAGGAGCAGGGAGATGCTGGAGGCGTCCAAAGTGTTGGGGAGGGACACTGTCATGAGCTGATCTCCTCCACCACGCCCTTGCAGCATCACACGGCGGGAGTACAGGGAGTAAAAGAACCCACTGAAGCACAAGATAAAATACAGTATTTTGAATATATAATGTTCATGAAGAATTAATGCACAGGAACTACTTTTCGTGATGTCTTAGCACTGACCTGCATGCCACAAGGACGGCACAGTGTGCACTCAGCTGCACGTTTCCAACGACTAGGGTGGTGTCAGTCAGGATGTTACGGTGCCGGAGCTCATTAAGGTTTAGCAGTACGTCGTTGGAGTGTCGTGTGAACTCTTTCACATATCCCTCAGGCCTGAGCTCCTGCTCTCTGCCCATTCTGTATCCTCCCAACGCTTCCATCATGCTTGTCTGTAGAGTTTTTACAGATATTGCAAGAATAAGAATATGGTGCATTATGGGATTCAGTGCATAATTATTTTCAAAAAATATAACAGACCTGTGTTTTAAATTATAGAATAAATAGTCTGAAGTGTCCCAGACACGTGTTAGGTGAGACCAGCTCCCTACTCGTACCTGGATAAAGGAAAACACAAAAAATAAAAAGTTAAATATTGGCTATATAAATATGTATATGGGTTGTAGGTATGAAACCAGAATGGACAGAATTAGAATTGAAGGGATTGGAGCTGAGGTTCAAAAGTTTAAAGATAAAGTTAGATAGCTGACCTAGAAGAGGTTTGGACATGTGCTGAAGAGAGATAAAGGAGATGAAAACAATGGTGAAGATTCCATTAACGGGGGAGAAGACAGTAAAGAATTCTGTAAAGATCATTATGGGACAGGAGAGGAGTCAAGGGATAGACTGAGATGGAAGATGACGATGCATTTAACAAAAAAGTAAGAAAAAGAAGGATTTTCATTTCTTTCAATAAGCTTTAAGAGATGTTACATTTACAAACATTTTCACAGTTATAACCACGAAAAAGAATATACAATAAAGAAAAAAGCATTTTTCTGACTCACCCCGACCAGCAGGGACGAGAACTCGTGTCCACGTCAAGCCCTCAGCTCAGTGTTGAGTCTGTGATCAAAGATGTGGAGCAGGGGCTCTCCCACAGCTGCCACTGACTCTGAGTGAGGAAACTGAAGGGAGAGGACTCTTTATAAAGTTACGCAGGAAGCCCCCACATGGCCAGAGCGGCTCGTTTCCTCCTTCCTGGTCGGTGGCCCACGCTTTCTGTAGGAGCAGTGCAGGAAAACAGCCCAGGCTCCAGTCTCCAAGTATTTTTAGTGGTCTATTAGTTTTTCTAAACCCCTATCGCTTTGAGCAAAGAAATGGCAGGAAAGAACCATGTGTTTGTGATTCTCGGTGAAAAAACATATATGAGGACCCCTAGGGGAGATAAGGTACGTGCCTAGATGTCCAAGGGTCTTCAGGTTTCCCCCCACCAACGCTTTTGCACCTTTGACCCCACTCTATGATGGAGGAAACTGAGTGAGAGGAAACTGGAATAATAGTTTGTTGTTGGTTAAACAAGAAGTGTATTATATAATGCAGATTGGGGGGTGGTCAACATATTTGAAAGGTAAATAAATCTCAATTGAGAGAACAGAGCATTGGTAATTTTCCATTAAAATATTAATGCAGTAAAAAAATTGCATTAAGTTATTATTTACTTTAAATGCCTTTAATGTGAAAGTGCCACCACCAGACTTTACTCAAACTACACTTTCTTCAGTAACTTAAACCCTTGATGTAAAGCCTGGAGATATCATTTGGACTTTTTCCCAGAATATGTACTGGCCACAGTGACGCACAAGGGTAAATAAATGGGCTGTAACATGGCTTTCTGTATAGTGTCTACTTTGTACCCGTGTATCTCATTTGGTGATTCCATATACATGCTGACTGTGTTGTGGTTTGGATCCTTTTTAACCAGTGTGTCTAATGCAGTGGTTCTTAACCTGGGTTCGGGGTTCAGTACCTCCAACAAGGTTAAGAACCACTGGTCTAATGTTGTTCACAACATACAGTATAACAGCATTTGATCTCATTATGTAAAAGGTATCACTTGAATGTATTAGGCAGTGGATTTGAAATTCAAAGAACCGTGTCACTGCATCAGGTTCACAGGGATTATTGATGGTTCCACAACTGTGTCCGGAAGCTTCTGGCCTGCTGCCTGAGAGCAGAGGCGTAGTGTTATGTGGATGTAGAGGAAGGAAGTGAGACCGAAATCCATGGTTCTAGATGGGAGACCTGCTCCTAGTTCTGAAAAACAACCCTTTGGCCCCGCCCTGACTCATAGAGCTGTAAGCGACAGATGTACAGGAACTGCCCTTCGACCGCCACATTCACATGCAGGCACATTAGTGGGGCATCCTGCAAAGCTGCTCAGAGACATGAATGAAAACGCCTGTGCAGGACATCCGTCAACAATAAAGGCAGCAGAAAGACAAGGGAGGAGTAATGGAGACTCAGGGTAATGTAGGGTTCTGGAGGTCATGAATAACATAAAAAACAAGAGGAAAGTTGCCTCATCCTGAGTGCAGCCGCAGGTTCACATACATGTACAGAGGCAGGGCACTGGTTTGAGGCAATGCAAATGTGAACTGTGAACTGTCAGTGTTTCCGTCACATCAAAGTGTTTCACAGAGGCAGAAATAGAGGAAGCAGAAGAAGAAATATTTATGTTTGACCTACAGTGCACAAAACCCCGGATATATCAAACTCAGGGGATACCTGAGACCATGTGTCAACATGCTGCTTTTTAGCTGTTCTGAGTTTTCAATGGAGGCAGAAACTAGCAGGCGAATGAATGTGTAAATATTTGCTAAATTTGGAGTTTCAGCATAAAACTGCCTTTCCGATATCCAACGTGCAGGATATACCTAACAGTAATAAGGGGAACTGCTTACAGAATTGGGTTTGTGACTGTAGGATTGCTGTCGTGTGTTGCAAGAAAATAACTCCAGCACTTCCACAAACACTAAGAAAATACCTGTAACGTAGATGGTTTCAAGGCATTTTTGTGTGGGACTGTTTCCAATGGTAAATGCAGCTTCACACATTGTTGGTATGTGTTTTTGATCCAGATGGGAGGCAAGTACTTTGGGGGTTACTACAATTTTTATTATTTTCGAATGTTTCTCAACTCCTATAATAACATTGTTTGTTCCTAAAAGCGTTACTAAATGATGTGGTAGTGTTATTTGACAAGGTGGCCATTGATTTGAACGTGGACATTAAATATTACTTGATACTGCATTTGTGTATGAAAGCTTTGTAAATATGAGTCGGAAGTTTTTCTCTGGGGTGTAGTGCTCGCGTGCGTGTCCTCCTGCTTTTATTTGTTTGGACGGAGCTCAGATCAATTGTGTGCTTTTGTTATAACAGAAAACAACAATTAAAAAAACAGAGAGGGAGATGTAGGTCTCAGCTACTTCCAGGCATTGTGAGAGAAACGGATGAATTGGGGGGGAGCATGAGGGAGGTGGGGGAGGAAAAGTGAGACTATTACTAAACAGGTTCACCAATGCACGGAAACCATTGAGTTTATCCCTTTGGCAAAAATGGGCAACGGTGGTGTTACTTCCTGCATTTGACCCTCTCTTGTCAGTCCCCGTTTGTGACCCCCTGGCCTTCTTTTGGATTTAGACCAAAAATGTTAACAAAACTGATCAAGCCTCCATCACTCTGAGGTCAACTCCAACAACGTCTGGGAATCCCCCTTCTTCTCTGGCTTCCTGGTTGCCTGGATAGAAATATATTGTTTATCTGATAATGTGTGGACTGAAGCCATGCTTTGACTTCAAATCCCACTGTTGGTGCCAAAGGGTGGATGGCTGCTGCAACAATAACAAATCAGCTTTTAATGTGTCTTCCTGCGGAGGCAGGACATTTTGGACATATATGGACAAAGAGAGCAGAGATACTGGATGGGGAGGGGGGGGGCAGAAGGGGAGGAGAATGGGGAGGAGGATGTGGGGATATCCCAGGGAGGGAGCTGCCATGGTTGTTTGTCCACTTGTTGGACAGAACCTTGAAATGATCATTGACAGTTGTTCACAATAAGCCCCTCAGGGAGAGTAGTGGGGCTCTGACAAGGTGCTGGGTGGAGCTAAGGACAGAAGGAAGATGAAAGTGAATGGGGCCTTAATGGAAAAGGAGACGGTTGACCCAAATTTAACAAACCGCTAAATAAACCAGTGGATGGTAGACGATTGCTAAATATGGAGAAAAAACAAACAAAATCACTACACAAGTCTAACACTAAACAATGTTTATGTTCAACACAACAATGATCATTAGACATTGAGTAAACACATACTGGGTTGGTGCAGTTTATGCATTCACAGTATTCTTGTTATGTGTAGTTTTATTTACTACATTTGGTACTCTTACACTTGTAAGACAACGTCTTACAAAATACTCTTCAAGTACCCATACTATGAGGGTAGTGCAGATGTCTAACACTTGGAAGGTTGAGGGTTAGATTCCAGACTGATATCAGGACTTAAAACAAAGGAAATTATTAAATTAAAGTATTTTATAATGCACTAAGGAAAAAAAACTGTGGTCGGAAAAATAGTTGTCAAGTTGTTCTTTGGGTTTTTATGCCACTTCCTTTCTTCCCCAATTTGTAATGACCCATATTTAACCCAATCATCTGCTTTAAGTCTTTGTCATCTGTCTATAGGTTGTTTTTAAGTGGATATTTCCTTTTTCTTTTGTCCCCAAAACATGGTAATACTAGTACACACACACACACACACACACACTCACACTCACTCACTCACTTATACACACACTACTACGTCACACATGGAGAATGCAGTGAGGACTGGAGCTGCTGTTGGTGCTGCTGCTGCTAAAGGCCTCTGGATCCGTGATAAAGTAGGCGAACGACTCTTACACTAATGCCACGTTATTTCGGTACAACTTGCTCTGGGCTGTGAGCGTTAGGACTGAGATTTTCACCCTCTTTGTTCGGCTATGTCCAGGCGGCAGATGTCGCTTTTTTCGACCGTCTACTGCTGCATTCGTGTCGGTCGTTGTGGTAAAGTTTAAGCCCTGGACCAGTGCTCCATTTAACAACAGGCTAACAAACTTGTCAGAATGATTATAATTAGCATTAACAATGACTATCAACGAGCCCGCAGTGTGTTCTATGTTACTATTTTAACTGTATGTTTTTTAAAACATTAAGTGACGCACAAAGGAATACATTGGCGAAATCTGAGTTGCATTTTTTCTGTTGGTTTGTATGAAATATCATTGCAACTGTGCGTAACTAATATTGGAGTTACAAAAACCAAAAAAGTAGTGGTATTAAATGTATGTTCTCTGTTATTGTGGAGCTCTTTTGATTTTTTACTCTTGTTGTACAGATGAGATGCGAAGGGGAACAGCTGTGAAGGAACTGTAAACGGTAGGAGATGCTAACAGCTATCATCGGTAGCATTTTGTGTTTATTATTATTAGTACATTTGATTTAATTTCTGGAATCCCTTTTTGATTCACAATTTTGCCCCTTTCTTTGGAAAATAAGCCATAATCAGACATGTCTGGCTAAATATAGAATACGTTATGTACCATATCTTATAACCACAGCTGGCCATCTTTAAAATAAAAGCACAGGTTAAAAAAGGTTTATGTTAACGGTGGTTTACGTATAAATTATTTAAAATTAATTCATGTTTGCCCCATTTCTTCAAATTTAATTTTGTTGTCTTTGTCTTTTATCAAATGTGTTAGCGCAATTTACCTTATTTTGAAAGACCGGATGTGCTCTTTGTTTATTCCGGTTCGCTAAAATTTTAATCCCAAACATCATTTGATACTTTATTTTGTGCATTGTGTTATAACAGCATAGTTTGATTATTAAGAAATGTTTAAAAATTGGAATGTTTGTTTGCAATTAAATTTTAAAAAGTTGTAACTTTTATTATGGTGTAATTTATATGTAAAATTAAAATAAAATCTAGCAACAAAATGTACCCATTGTCATTACTATCGTTATTATTATTTCCTCATAATCATCTATTGATGATTAAAGGTGAGATAATTTATAATTTACTCTTTATTTTTTATGTCTCATTAAGCGATTGCTGCGCAATCTTATGTCTACATATAAGATGCATTAATGCAGTACAAAATAAAAGAGCAAATTAGGGGCATTTAAGTAAATGAATAGGAAACTATACGTGTATATTTTATATTACTATTGAAATAAATAGTATTCACTATTCTTCTGTCATCCATCATCGTAATCCTCTTACCAGCAAAGATTAAAGTCAGACGAATGACCCACATTAAATCAGTTAAAGTAAGCATTTTAATTCTCTGAGGTTCCACTGGATTTGTCTCTGTGCACCAGTAGCTGTGTAAAATTTCCACAGCAACAGTATAGTCTGGTTGTCATCCTCGGAAATGTTCCAAATCCTTTGCTGAAAATTGATTGCTATGAATTTGTTTCTCATATACAAGAGAGCATGTTGTCTCCAGTTCAGCTGTGTGCTTCAGAGTTGATATTTGTCCCACACAGGGAACACACAATATTGTTGTGATCCAGGTGGTCGTATGTACACAAACGCATATCCGTTATGCAACGTTTCCTGTCTTGTTTTTTTCCCTTTTTTGTGTGGAAATTAATAACACTGTTGTGTAAACACACATTGACAATAACAATTGTGGTGCATATGAAGGAGGAGGAGGAGGAGGAGGACGACAACACATTAGCACCTGTTTGTGTGTTTGTATTAGTGTCAACTAAACATCAGTGTTCTAGTGTTTGTTTCTACAACCACACACACGTGCGCACAAACACACACAAAGCCATACTCTCCCAGTTTTTTCAGAGGGTCGATTTCCGAGTCTGCTGGAAATCCCCTCGCCTTTCAGGGTGGCTGCTCTCTTCCTGCTTCCCAAGTTGAAACCTATTGTTCCAACTGTGTGTCTCCCGTTGCCATAGGAAACAAAGTCTGAAGCATCCTGTAGTTTCCATTGGTTACAAAGTAGCATCAATTCTGTTTGTATAAATTATGTCTGAAGAGATGAAAATGTCCAATCTTGTGAATTCCATTTAATGACAGCAATTTTTTGCTTTCTGAACTCAGACACCTGATATGTCCGGTCCCACTTGGCTTCCACCAAGGACTCTGGACAGCAAAGAACGAGCAGTGCCTCAGATGTCGCACACTGCTGGGTCAGCGATTTACCGAGTCCCCAACAAGAAGGGCGTGTCTGAATTTAGGCCAAAATATGGTCCATATGACCAAAATGGAGGAAGTGGTGGAGCTGGAGAGATGGGCAACAGGTACATGGCCACTGGACCCACAGGTAAGACAATGGCGTAAGCCACAAACTGGAATCTGGGACTGATGGGAATTGGGCATTTACTTCACTTAAAGTGAATGCATTGTCATGATTAGACATGTAATGATGTCATTGCACAAATACTTGACTAACATTTTCTCACTGTGTTGTTTTGCTGAGCTTCTGTAAATAGACTCAGACACAAATGGAAGGAAATTATGTTCAGTATATGTTCAAAAATAATAAATCCCACTAGTCATGTTTAAACCTGACAATAAATTGGTATTTTGATCAAGTTATTTACTTTTTTATTATGATGTGTGGAAACAAAGTAGAATTTCAGGCATTAACATGAATTAAAAAAAATGAATGAGCTGTAATATATATTGACAGGTGGAGCTGTTCACCATTCGGCTAGTGATCATTATTATTCTCCTTCTCATGGATCTAAAGAAGATCGACACTGGAGCCCCCATCTGGACAGTTATGAACACATGGTGGGCATGCATTTGAATCCATACCAGCAGATGTAATTGTATATTTTTATGATCTAATTTATTTATTGGTGTACTTTTTCTTTTAATACCAACATTAGCATCGAGGACCTGAAAAGCAAATGAACTATCACTCCAAAATTGACGCTGACATTGATTCCCTCACCAGTATGTTGGCTGATCTGGACAGCCACCCACAGGACTCAAGCACACAAGTAGGAAATCTCTCTGAAAAAATCTCAGAAAATCTCTGATATTGACAAAAGTTTTACTCTTTAATCAATCTCTCTGCAGCTGTACGATAATGTGCCTTACGCCACGTACATCTCAGGGGACCACTACAAGCCCTCTCACCAGATTGCAGCTCCTCCTCAGGGTCGCCCTACCATGGGCTACCCTCCTCACCCTCAGAGCCAGTACCACCCTACACCTGCTCCACCCTACCCCAGTGAACATCAATCATCTCAGTACACTGCCTCCCACCAGCAGGACTACTACACCTCAACACCCAAGCCCTACCCCCAGCCTGTCCCAGCCTCTTACACCACTGCCTCGACTCCAACCGGCCCCAGGTTCAGTGTCCAGGTCAAAACAGCACAGCCCGTCACCTACTCCCAGACCGGGAGGCAGGCTGAACAGGCCTACACCCCTCCTCCCCCTCGTCAGCACGTGTCACGGGCCCAACCTCAGGCTCAGACACTCAGTGCTCAGGGTTGGTACCCTCAACACCCTGGTTCACAAGGTCAAGATTTGCACACTGAGGCTGGGTTCAAGGGGGGCAGCACAGGGTCTGGAGGACGTGCCAACCATGTCCCTGTCACCAAGAGAGGGATGGACACTCAGACTGGAGCAGGAGCTTTGCAGAGTTCTGCTTATCAGTCCAGCAAGGTAAGAGTTTCTATCTTAACATGGCAGTGTGGTTGAAGTGACAATGACATGCAAATTGGGTGTTTTAGAATTTTTCTGAACTAACACTTGTTAGATCAACTTCTTTGTGCATTAGTAAAACATTGTATGGGAAAAGCCTTGCCTGATACATTTCTATTTTTTAACCTAATTTTTAGTTAATTTTATAATGTATCTTCAAGATATTGGATGCAAACTTTTCAAGAAAAAATACAATTTAAAATATTCTGATTGATATTGAAGGATATTTACACTTCTGTTTGTTTGTTTTTAGCAAGTTGCAGCAACAACAAGGCCAGAGGAGGAACTGGAAAGACTCACCAAGAAATTGGTGTACGATATGAACCACCCACCTGCAGAGGACTATTTTGGTATGGTCCTATCTTGTTACATTAAAAAGTAAAATGCCATATTTATAATGGAGTTGTTTGAGATATGGAAAAGAAGTCAGGGGACGGAGCAGCACCAACTTTGATATTCAAACAAATACAATGTTCAACTAAACAGGCCAGGGTCTAATACCAAGTATATTCCTGCCACTTACGTCTGGTGGTGTGGCTTGAGATTTATCTGATGTAAAATATGTGCTGCGGCTAGAAAAATGTTTGGGAAACACTGTTTTTTCATGTCAAGTTAGCAATGTTTTCATGTCAGATGCTGCAGTAATGAGTTTATTGACTGATTAATACAATTTAAAAAATCTTACATTCTTGCCACATCTAAAATTTGATGCTTTCATTCCAGGTCGTTGTGCCCGCTGCGGAGACAACGTGGTGGGCGATGGCAGCGGTTGTATCGCCATGGAGCAGGTGTTTCACGTCGAGTGTTTCACTTGTATCACCTGCCATGCTCGTCTGCGAGGCCAACCCTTCTATGCCCTGGACAAAAGGAGTTACTGTGAGAGTTGTTACATTGTAAGTGAAAGATGCAACACCACATTATACGGTTGTCATAGTTTTGTGTGAGGTACGCTGATAGATTTTTTTTCCTATAAATGTGAGTAGAGCACATTAGAGCGATGTTCAAAATGCTCCAAACCCATCCTGGACCGCATCCTACGGGCCATGGGGAAAGCCTACCATCCTCGCTGTTTCACATGTGTGGTGTGCAACTGCTGTTTGGACGGAGTTCCCTTCACTGTTGATGCCACCTCTCAGATACACTGCATAGATGATTTTCACAGGTACTAAATCTACATGCCAAATATACTATACAGAAATGAAACAGACATAAATGTCATCTAAAAACTTCAAATTACATTGTTACCAACAGAAAATACGCTCCACGATGCTCAGTGTGTGGTGAGCCCATCATGCCTGAACCGGGTCAGGAGGAGACAGTCAGGATAGTGGCACTGGATCGCAGTTTTCATGTCAACTGTTACATTTGTGAGGTGTGTCAGTTTTTTCTTTATCCTGTTTCAATGAATAGAAAGTACAGAAATATATATTTGTAATAAAATAAAACGTTTGTTATAGTGTGCAGGCAGAGTGGCAGATGGGTTCAGAGTAAAGGTTTAATTGAGAGTAAAGTTTAAGATTCCACATGTTGGCAGCACTGATGAACGTGTCAACATCAGTGTGTTTTGATAGTTTTACAATTAAATACAATCTGATGTTTTGCATTATGCTTTGATTTATGGTAGTCTAGACACAACATTGTGAAATCTTCGCAAACACTGATACACAATAATTGTGTCTGTTGAAAGACTAAAAATGCAAGTTTCATATCAGAATAACTAACTGTACATTACATCATTTTATAAAGAATTTGTGAAGTGGTTTTAAATGTTCCAATTCTCTTTTTTTGGTA
>NC_024307.1:23963898-23987301 GCF_000523025.1 Cynoglossus semilaevis | reverse complement strand
TGAGATTTGTTCAGCTGAAGTGACTGGACCGTCTGTGTCTTTGCTCCTCAGGAATGCGGCCTCCTGCTGTCTTCTGAAGGCGAGGGTCGGGGCTGTTACCCGTTGGATGGCCACATCCTGTGCAAGAGCTGCAGCGCTCGCCGCATCCAGGACCTCTCTGCCAAAATCTCCACTGACTGCTAAACAAATCCTTCATTTTCAACCATTAAGCCTTTATTTGTAGAGACGTGATTTTTTTCCCCTGCCTGCTCTGGACCTTGGCTTAAACAAGTGGTCTGTAGCTCCCCCTGCTGGTCTCTTCCTGTATTTTCAATCACAGTTGTCCATTTTCCGTTTTTGCATTTATTTAAACCTGGGTTCTCTGGTGATATTTGTTTCTGATGTTTCATCAACATTTGTGGTACACAGCGGCCCTGCGTCTTTATTTCTGCTCAGTATTAATGTAACAGAAGCCTGACCTGCAGGCAGCTTGGGCTCCACTCTATAACTCCATGAACCTATACTGGTACTGGCCACAGGGCAGCTCACACACATCCATTAACCTATTATCAGAAATGTCAGCCTTAAAACAGGTAGTTGGTGGAAAAGGTGACATGAGTAATAGTCAGGATGATGACTTATCTAAATGCTGTACGTCTATAACAAGTGTGTGAAAAATAACACTTAACAACTGTGAGTGTACATAACAGAAAGATTTGGTTTAAAAGCATGTGGTGTGGTGAGTCTTTGCGGTGGTTAGGGTTAGCCTACTGTTAGCCTTCAAAGCACAAGACATATAGACACAAAGAATGTGTTGTGTGAACTTTACAGTTTAACAACAAATCCATTTTTTTCTTTTTTGCTGAACGCAAGAATGAAGTTGCTCAAACATATTTAAGCCTTCAAAGTTTGTTTTCTTTTTCGCCTTTGGTCTGGCTAAGCTCATTGATACAAAATCATGTTACTTTTGTATGTTTCTTATGTGTGTTTTGGTCAATACTTGACTGTTACTTTCGAAGACGCCGGTGCAATGAAGTCAAATGTTGTCTTCTGTCCTGAGGAACACAGGGTATCAGTCACTTTCCTCTTGTGTGAAGCTCAGGCCTCATGTGACAAGACTAAAAAGTAAAAACATAATTCAACATAACAACTCAAAAAAGTACATTTGTGACATTAAGAATGTTTTTTTTTTTAATTATTATTCTACACATGAGGGCAGAGTTTCACATTGTGATGCGTTGAAGCTCCTGTTTATGTGACAACTGTCATAAACACCTGTGTTTTTATTCCATCCTCTTGTTTTCATGTGTAACTTAAGGGCTAAAAACTAAAATAATCCTTACCTCAAGGATGTCATTCAGTCTTCTCAACCATCATCACATATAAAGGTAAATTCTGCTTTTATCTTGGCAGAACCTGATCACGTTACTAGGTTTGTTTAACTCTTTGTGTACGTTTTTGCTTGTGTCGTTCTTAATCATGTCAACTCATCCGGGTCACACCCAGACTCTGTCAAAAAGCTGTGAATTATTAAGCTGGTAGATCAGAAAGATCATGCTGCCGCAGTCCACCCGTTGGTTCAAACTGAAGTGAAGGATCAAAAGGTCAAGTTCTACCAAATGAAAAGGATTTTGAGGTAAAAACGGTTCTCTGCATGTGTGAACCCAACTGTGTTTTTGTTCTTTACACAGGTTTGTAGCCACATATTATTGATGATGAATATTAAAATATCTGCAAATTCATCTACGGTTTGTTTGTCTGTTGTTCTCCGACATTTCTGTGTTTTCTATGAGGCAGCTGTGGGTCTGGAGTTCAATCCCAGGCTCAAATCATCCACATATCCCTCTCGCCCACAAATCCAAAGGCTTTTTTTTTATTTAGAAAATGAATGTTCTTGCTAACATGTTTACCTCTAAATTCAGGAATAAGTTAACCAAAAACTGAAAGTATATTTGCTGTCAGATTTGCTGCTTGCAAATGTATAATTTTCCTAATAATCCTCTCAGTTGCCAAACTCCACGTCAATGTCACAAGATTTAATAATACAACTTAAAGACACATCTATAAAATATACAAATCAGATGAGTGAAGAAATGTGTTCTTTAAATTAGAAACTTTATTTTTCATTGGATGGTCTTGCCAGTTTAAAAACATGCATTACTATGTTTGTGACATCATCCAGAAACACTTCAGCATCAATTACAACCACAGTAAGATCCCACATTTTCCTGTTCATACAAAACGAACAAGGACGTCGCCAGCACGTTTTTCATTAACACGACGTGAATGTCTTCCAGAAAAAGTTACGACAGCCGGTTTTTCGCTCCCTTTGCGATTGAGTGGGATGTCGTTGCATCATCATCTTCTTCTCCCCGGCTCCTGTCTTCTCCTCATCCTCTTCATCCTCCTCCAGCTTGACCAGCATCTTCTCCACAACTCTCTCTGCCAGCGGCTTGGTCATTAACCTCAACAAGTGATCCTGTAGGATGAAAAAGTTTGATAATGATGAGAAAGAAAGTGTAATACTTCTCTCAGTTTGTTGAACCTCTTAAAGTTGAGGCGTATCTGTGACTTACCTCGTCGTTCATAAGCTCTGCCCTTATTGCTTCTGTCTCCATGTGTCTCTGTGGAACACAGCTGACATGGAGTAGAAGCACAGACGGAAAGAGAACCACCAGAAGAACATGCATCTGAGAGGGAAGCATCTTGAGATTCAAGCCCAAAAAATGTCTTCCTGATATAATTTTTTTTTTTACAAAAATTCCTCTATTAGTCCAAAATGTCAATCCTGTCTGAGGAAGGTGTTTCCTGGGTTGAAGGTCGTCAGGAGTTTTGTGCTAAAGTAAAGATCTGATAAAAAGTGTCTTCATCACTTTATTTTATTCTCACACCAAATTAGGGGTGTGATTGGTGGAGGAGGAGAAGAGCTGTGATTGGACAGGATCATTTATTGTAAGGATTACTATTATAGTCATTTTCTGTCGACTCTGGTTATCTGTGCAGATGTGCCGCACCACAGGACTTCATGTCTTCTCTGTTGGACGGTGTGACTCAAATGTTAATGAGGCTGCCTGGACAGAGGCATCCAGTGCAGCAGCTCACTCTGCTGTCACTTTGAACCAGTGGAAATAACAAGCACAATAGTTTACAATTCAAAATCCACTCATACAACTTCTGGGAGCCCCAAATGGTCAAAAGTTCAGTGTGAGGTGTCACAAAACAGGGAGAACCCTTATGGAAAAATGTCATAATATTATTTGAATATATACAATTTTAGCTTGAGCTGTAAACTATTAGAATGTAAATGTTTTTGATAAAAAGAAAAAAAAATCTAACGTATGTTCAAGATTAGAATATTAGAGAATTAGAGTATATTATATTTATTATGATAATTAAAAATGGATTGAGATGGAATTAGTTTAGAATAGAATAAACTGCATAGGGGCATTTCAGTTAACATTATCCAATACAAAGAATGGAACTGATGTGACGTGGCTTTTGCCCCAGTTGGGGTTTTGCATACAAGCATTCTTAAAATTAATACATTAAAATATCAAACAATATGAAACAAAGCAACACATTTACCATGGAATAATAATACAAAAATACAAAGTAAAAATGTGGATTAATAACAAGAAGTTAGCCCGGGAGTATGACCATAGTAAGATAAATATCCAAATAAAACGTAAAACAAGTGTCTTTATACTTTTTCTCATTGAACTGGTAACCTCTTTCTCACTTGTACCTTTAAACAGTGTTTAGTTTTTTAAAGAATTAGAAAATGAATGCATTTTGATTCACAATGGTTAAAATTGGGTCAATAAACTGTTTCCGGATTTCCTCTTCCTGATGAACTTTGACTCCATTAAAACTACTATCATGTTAGTGTTTTCCTGCTTTAAATAGACCCTGACCTTTTCTGCACAAATGCTTCCTATGTCTTCTCCACAGGACGCTCACTCATAAATCTGTTGACTGTGTTTCTCTGTGGTGCAGTGAGGAAACAAGAGGATGTGTTGACAGGAGGAATCCAGCTGTGGTTAGGACGAGGAGGAGGAGAGGGAGGAAGAGAATCCCAGCTGTGATGATCACACAGATCACACACACATCTACATGATGGATAATTGTGTCAACAGCTTGTCAGGGCTTATTAAAGATCTTCACCTGTGGTTAATTATAGCTTGATGATTCATCCTTCATTTTATGTATCACTGCCAAATGTTTTGTTTTGTCTTTAAACTTTCTTCTGTATTTAATTTTAGTAAATGCCACTATCCATTATTAACCATGGTTCTGGGTAAAAAAGAAGAAGTAAAGGAGACTTGTGAATTATTAACGTTAATATTAAACAATTACATCCGCGCTTATTAATCTAAAAATACTTTAGAAGAGTAGACTACACACTGAAAAATAGAACAGATTTGAATGTAAGTTCCATCATTTGTGTCATTTACGACTCAAAACAAGTATGGATTTAATAAAGATAATTTGTTACAACGTTGTCAATAGTATATGAAGGGAAAATTATAGTAAGGTGCAAATTATCTTTATAGTAAGCATTACTGACAAGATATGCTGTAAAATGCAACACGAAAACATAAAATCACACTGCTGTACTATCCTATGACCAGTAAGTGTCACTGTGATGTCGCCTTTTGTAGTTCCCTAAACCTTAATAATTTCAATTAAACTAATTTGTAACCATTGATCCTGCTAGATGATTTAAATGATTCGCGTGACATGATTCAGTTGTTTGTGGGGATAATGTTATTGCTATATGAGTAAATATGATTATACTTCATGCCGAAGAACTTGGTAAGTACCTTTAAAACATTTAAATTTTCCTGTCCACTTCAACAACACGTGTAAGCAAAAAAAATAAATAAAAAAATAAAATCACTCTGACGGCACTATATGCTATATACTATATGAGATATAATAAAACAAAACGTGTGCGTTTCATGTTACATAATCATATCCATGTAAAGCCGGAAGTGGGTTTCCTTTCCTTTCCTTTAAATTAAGTAAACAGGTGAGGTATTCAAATATGGCGTCGTTCACAAGGTAAACAATATTGACAAGTTAAAACCGCAATTTAAAGAAATACTTTTTTTAAAATTTCATATTGTGTGATGCTTGGTTTAAAAGCAAAACATTAAAATACTGTCATAAGCGTAGAATACTACGTTAAATGAATTCTATTTTAGCTTGGTTTTGCTCCTGATCCTACTTTGCACTGTTGGCTTCAGTCCAATGCTAACAGCTAACAGTAAGTATTGTCGCACCGTTTATATTTTATAAATTATAATGTTTGTTGTTATTTACTATTGAATAAGATAAATAAAACAATAAAAAAGTATTTTTTAAAGTTTTTTTAAACAATTTAAAGTAATTTCAACGTGTTTTAAAGTGTCCACACTATTTACATAGAGGAGGGCAAAGTGAAAAGGTCGCAGTGAATAAAATATTGGTCATAGGACGATTATAGAATGTGACAAAGTGTGACAACCCATGCTTTAAAAAGCAGCAATGGCTTTATGAAATGTTACCGTATTTAAAAAAAAAAAAAAACATACATAATGAAACTATTATATTGACCATTCTAAAGATGAACTTTAGAACTCCTGATGGTCTTAAGTTTGTAAAACACTGAATAATATTCTGTTCTGTGTTTGGTGTTTGATGTTTGATTTAATGTCAAAATTAATTCTGACCTAACACAAATAACTGTAATTTCAGGAATGTTTAAAAAAAAATGTCTTGACCGTCACTTTTGGCTTTCTGTCAAATCTAACTATTCCAACTCAGAGGTCCGCTTTGATTTTGAAGGTAATGTTGCCAATTGTCACTCTTCATATAGTTGTGTGATATGTTATTGTGTTATATAGATATGTTATATCAACAGTTATTGACTGAACATTTAAGTTGCTAAGTGTTCATAATAAATTGTAAATTTCTGTTTTTGACAGACCAGCATGGATACCACATTCTCTCTGATGATCAGGCTGCACGCTGTGGTTACTCAGTTCTGATCACTGACAGAGGAGACCTGGTGTTTCGTGCCTCCTTCCAGGCCTGTCACGTCTATATTCAGGTGCAGTCTGCTAAAATTTTGTTTATTACAAAATTTTACCCTTGAGCTAAGATTCTCACCCTGCCTTGGACAGATGGCCACTGACTATCACCTTCATGTCTGGTTGGTGGAACTCCACTCTGATGGGAAAGTACAGCTGTTTCCGTTCCAGCTCCACTGCACTCTAAGGGAGCAATGGAGCAGCAGAGAAATTGTCTGTGAAGAAAACTACATGGAGGTGAATTATACATCACACTGTCAATTTAAAAAAAAACAGTAAATCTTAGTTTATTTAAGACTTTGAATCAAAGGATAAGTTAACAAAAACAAGCACAAATAACTTAAATACAGTTGAGCATGACGCAAGAAGAAGATATTCGTAAATGTGTTTGGACTTTTTTCATACATATTTCAAGGCCTAGCAAAGATATGATAAATGTGTGTGAGTAGGGATTTATTCTGTATGCATTTGTTTGTCATAGGTTTCTATTAAGCTGCCTGTCCAAACAGAGGCATTTGAAAAGAATGACGAGGTTAGTGCTAAAAAGCTAAAAATTCTCCACGACTTTCCGTGTGTGGAATTGTAGTATGTAACCCTGCAGATGTTTTATGTCATAAAACTGACAGGTAATGTGTCCTCCACCACTGTATAATTACAAGAATTTTTTAAATAGGAATTAAGTTGATAGTATGCCTTCCATTAGACAGAATTGGCTATGACGTTTCACAGAGTTGACCAACATCAAGAGAACCCCACAGTGATGTCACTGACAGAGGCAGCTGCCCATGGCTACCACATCTCAGTTCGTGGCTCCTTTCTCATCTTCCGCTGCCTCTATTCCTCTAATTTTTCATATATCATCAAGGTACTTGTATACAGTAGTATTTTATTGTATTAGACGTGTATCACCCAGTTACACAAAACATTTGGCCTTTTGTGTCTTTGCCAGGACACGGTGATGCCCCGGACAGAGGCAGCTCCCCATGGCTACCACATCTCAGTTCGTGGCTCCTTTCTCATCTTCCGCTGCCTCTATTCCTCTAATTTTTCATATATCATCAAGGTACTTGTATACAGTAGTATTTTATTGTATTAGACGTGTATCACCCAGTTACACAAAACATTTGGCCTTTTGTGTCTTTGCCAGGACAGTGGAGTGGATTTGGAACTTGTCAGTGCAACTGTGTTTTACCCGTTCCTCAGCAGCTTCTTAGCTATTGACGCCACTGTTGCTTGCACCCTGAGTTAGTACATTTTTTATTCCAATTGTCTGTTTAGTCAGTTGTATTCAGAACAGATCAAACATCTTCTTGACGTTCCCTTTCACATCCACAGATGATGCGACAGTTGATCAGTCTGACCTGCTGTGGACCCTCCCTCTGGTACCCTCTCCTCTTGTTCATGGGCTTTTTAAGTACAAAGGTGTGACATTTGGAGTTGACGGCAGAGCCTTTAGTGAATCTGACATTGAACAAGGCGGATACAAAATTAGCTTGCAGAGGCGGCGAGTGGAGGTCAGGATTCCCACAGGAGCCTCCGGTGTACACGTAAAGGTATTAGCATTTATATCATCTGGGGTTTAATTTAATAAATATGCATAATGCATTACTGTGATGCTTGTTGAACATTTTACACCATGTACCATGAGATAGAAACCAAGTACCACCTGTGGTGCACATACCACAGTTTGAAAAAAACTGTACGACTTTATACTGTATATAACAGACAGTATGGAGAATATCTATATCACAAACAAACCAAGTCTCAGTTTTTCTTTAATAAATAGAGCAAACTAATTGCAGGTGTAACACAGCCTAGACAGTGGATCTTGAGATTCAGAGAGTCAGTGGTGGAGGTACTGGTAAGGTGGGCATTTCGTAATTGAAAAAAACTGTACGACTTTATACTGGGACAGTATGGAGAATATCTATACCCAATATCAGCACAAACAAACCAGGTCTCACTTTCTCTTTAATAAATAGAGCAAATTAATTACAGGTGTAACACAGCCTGGACAGTGGATCTTGAGATAGAGTCAGTGGTGGAGGTACTAGTAAGGTGGGCATTTCGTAAACAAGTGCTGGTAAATCACCATGACAGCAAGGATAGTCTGGCAAAGAGTAAGCTGTTTAAATACTGGCTTGATTGGAGCTGGAAAGCAGGTGGAAGCAGTTGCACTGATGAGGGGGAAGAGTGGTTGAGCAGAAGTGGAAATTTACACTGCAGGGGAGCAGACTGTGATGTTTTCATTTGTAAGGAAGTGTGTAAAAAGAAGAAAATAATTGCACTGTAATCACACTGAATATTCCCTAAACGTTTTAGAGTGTTGTTGTGCAAGGACGGTACAGTCAGTCTATATCTGTGGATCTGTCCATCATGAGTCAGTGGGAAAACAAACACTGGCCTTGGACACAGCTTCGCATCTTCAGGCGTCTTAAGGCTCTTATTCCTGCAACTCATTTCCTAAACAGAAGTGAGTAACTGATGAGAAATGTACCTGCAAAATGACCACATCCTACTAAATATATGCAACTGTTTCTCTCGTTCCTTAGACAGAACAACATCTAATGACTCGTTCTCTGCAACTCTGGGTCCATTCGCTCCCGACGTCTCACTCGAGAAGGTGACGTTGACAAGTGGAGGTGACCTTTTAACCTGGACATCAAGCCACCATCCACAGCATGACAAAGACTTTGTAATTTCTAAACTCTCCAACAATACTGGCAGCTACACTTTCCAGCTCTGTTTCCCTTTGTCACACCCTAAAATAATCCCTGAGGTAATAGTTTAGATTCAACAGTTTTGTCTGTTTTATTTCCTCATTCACAAAAACAATAATATTTGAAATTATATGCTGTATAATTTCAGTTTATAGGTGGCGGTGTTAAGACGTACAGCTTCACATTCATCTTTACTTTCAACATCTCTCCCAGTGGAGAAGTCTTTTATCACCAAGAAGAAGTAGAGCACAGTGTTGAATATACAGGTGATTGGTTGATCTGATGTCATCTGTTTTCTTAGGCCTTTCATGGAGATAAAATAGCATAATAAAACTCTAATCTTATTTCTCTCTTGAATACATGCTAGCTCCCAGTTCCCCAAAGCTGGAGGGGAAGTGCACAGATAGCAGCCTACTGGTGCTGTTACATCACGGAGCACACACACAGCTGCAGTGGGAGCTGTTTCTGGGAAACCAAAGATTAGATTGGGAGCTGGCGGAGATGGGTGGGTTTGTGGTGGAGACAGGAGAGCTCTACGTAACAGTGGAGATTCCAATGTACAGCCCTGTGTTGAGCTTTGAGGTGAATATAATACTTCAACACCCAGCTTTGTTGTAAGGGCATAAACAAAATGGTGTTTGCATTTTTTTGTAGGAGCTCACACTGCGGGGTGTCATTGCTGGAATAAAACTGTTTCTTGTGGATGCAGTGTCTTTGAAAATACTGGCCAGTCTTGACTTTAACTGCAACTTTCCTGTCAGGGAACTCTTAGGTACATCTGTGAATATTTTTTTTTAAAATTTTCCATGTTGTGGCTTTTACATCATCCTCTCTGAACCTCTGATAGTGTGTTTGCCACAAGGGAGAATGGTGGCGGTGGTCGACACCACCCACACCATCCCACCAGTTCAGCCCAACAGAACCTTAGACCCCAGCTGTGTCCCACTGCAGACAGACAGCAGCAGAGCTCTGTTCAGCTTCAGTCTGGACTCCTGTGGGACAACTGTCACTGTGAGTTTGACTCAGATCATTCATCTTTTCAAATAAACATTTTGACCTCTGCTGTGCTTCAATCTCATCATCACATGCTCCTCAGACTGAGGGACAGTTTCTGGTTTATGAAAACCAAATCAGCTACAAACAAGATTTTCTCCCTGTGTATGATCCTGTTATCCACAGAGATTCACCATACAGGTGAGAAAACTACACAGTATGTGTTTTACACAAGATAAATTCCTCTCCAGCATCATTCCTCTCTTTTTCAGACTAACCATCCAGTGTCGCTATCCTGCAAATGACAGCAGTGCCCTGACAGTCCAGTATCCTGTCAACTCAGCCATGAACCTTTCAGAAATCATACCAGTCAAACAGACGAAGAGCAGCATTTGATTGTCCAAAAGTGTTTAGGATGTCAAATGATAGTCACTTCATTTATTTATTAAAATGACAAACATATTTAGTTTGTTTACTGTAAATGTACTAATGGCCATGTGAGGTAAATAAAGTCTGGGTTATTTAAAATAGCAATTAAAAATGTCTGATAATTGGTATTATTAAATGGTATTTATATAACATACCATCTTTACGTAGTAGATTGAGGGATGACAGTTAGCTAATGAGCTGCACCTGTTGCAGTGTCTCCTGAAATCTGATTGGTTGGTTCAGACAACTTAAAAAGCTGGCAGAGACCACTGCTGTCTCAGCACATGGTTCTATTGTAATCTGCATCGCCTTTTTAAGTGGTTCCCTTGGTTTGTGTTGGTTGGCAACTGTAGTTTGCTAGCATCTGTGCTAGCTTTAGACACTGCTGACACATCAGGAAATATGGCTTTTGAGATTTGCTTCAGGTAAGTGAGTTTATTTTATATGGTAAGTTCTGTTTTTCAAGTCTAGCTATTGACACTGTTTGTTTTTTTCTAACAGTGTGGCCATGCTTTTTTCGCTGTGGTTAGCAGCAGAATGTGATGACCTCCCTTTTGGTGAGATGTACTTATTTTTGCATTGGTTTGCTACAGTAATAGTAGTAGTGGTTGTCCCATCCTGACGGTTTGTTTATATTCAGAGGTACATCAGGTGGAATGTCGAGATCATTACGTTTGGGCCGTTGTTGAGCTTGCCTTTGCAGGAGAGGATGTGCATTTTGAAGCTGTTGGTAAGTTCAGGAGTGGAGTTGCCTATTGTCTTCAAAATTCAAAGCTGTCTATTTTTGGGCTTAAGTTAAATGTTTTTGGTTTTTTTTTTTCAGATGAAACTGGCATCCACCCGATCACAGAGGAGTATGCAGCTATGTGTGGCTACACTGCCAGTGTTCTCCCTCTCTCTGGCCTTGTTGAGCTGCGAAGCTCTTACTTCAGTTGTCACACTGAGAACAAAGTAAAAGCAGATGTTGGAAAGAATCTTCTGGCTCTGCAGGTTTTATTTATATTTATTTCTTTGTCCTTCCAGGATGGAGTGTTCAAATTGAACTTCAACTTACTTGTGACACATGATGGACATTTGGTCAGATATAACTTTAACAAGACCTGCACTCCTGCTGCTGCTTGGTCTCCCAGAGAGATTACTTGTGAAGTCAACTACATGGAAGTAAGTACAACTTCAACATCATATTATGTTCAGTTGTGTTAAATGTTCTAATTAACTGATCTTTGTCCAGGTGTCGCTGAGAAATGAAGTCACCTGCTCTTCTGTGAAGATGGCCGACGACTGGAATGATGCCCTGAGGGCTGTATGTTTGAACATGAATTGATCTTAAGTTGGTTTTTGCTGCCCTGTGAATCTGGAATGACTATTTTATCAATCCTTTACAGCCATATACTTCAGCTGTATCTGACTGGCAGGTGGTATTTCAGAGAGCAGGGGAACAGTCGATGCCTATGAACGTCTCCGAAGCTCGTAAGCAGGGTTATTGGTTTGATCTGATGGATGAAAGGCTTGTGTTTCGTACACCGTATGGACAGCCTGACTCATTTAGCACTGAGGTGAACACTAATACTTCTCTTAACTATTGGATGTGGAAAACATTGAATCCAACATAGGAAGTTGACTTGATGTTCAATCTCCAGATGAGTGGTGTTCCAGTAGAGGTGGTCCATGCCACTCTGTTCTCCAGACAAAGCTGGGTGGTCATCATGGTTGACCTCGTGGCTGCTTGCTCCATGGGTCAGTACTCATTGGTCTTTTGCTGCAAATGTATTTGTGTTTTTAAACTACTTGTTGTTCTTAACAGATGAAGGATCATATGACAATGGCTACATAATGTGGGACATTCCTGACATGCTGCACCCCCTGGTGTCGGGTATCTACGACACCCAGGTCAATGTCGGTGTCAATGGTAAACTTGAAGAACAGCCAGTTGCAGAACAGCGTGGTTACATGGTGGAGAAGCACAATGCTACAGTTATGATTAGCATCCCCTATAATGCTGAGGGAGGATACAGGAAGGTGGGTGAGAGGGACTTTTATATAGTATTCATGGTCTCTGTGGTGATAAAGGCATAACTGTAAATTAATCTTTCTTATAGAGTCTTCACCTGATGGGTGACCTGTATGAATATTATGTCTTTCATCTGTATGTTGAGCAAATCTCAATGGATGAGGACGATGTCAACACCAGGCTACGCTTCCAGAAGACACTTGCCACTCCTTTGCTGCCACGTCCTGTTTTTACAGAGAACCGTAAGTTCACTGCAGACTTTTTAGTTTCACACTGAAGACATTTTCTCAACGCCTATATTTGCAGGAACAGTGCTTGAAGACCGTGTGTTCACCGTCTATCTTGGAGATGTTCCTGAAGATGTAAAACTGACTGCTGTTCAGCTGAATGGACACATGTATATAGTTCCCTTTATAAATTCAAGTGGTCACACAATCACTGAGGTTGTTCATGACAACCACACACACGACTACACTGTGCAGGTGCCGTTTGATCATCATGTGGTCACAGAGCAGGTGAAAGACTTTAATTGAACCTTCACTGTGATTGGTTGTGTGTGAGGTCAGTAATCACATCTTTATCTCCTAGTTCTCCAGAGAAGATGAAGCCATTAAACACATGCTGGACATTAACTTCACACTGACGGTCCTTCCTGAAAATGAACATTTTTACCACCACACATCAGTCTATGCACTAACTGATGCCTGTAAGTTGATCAGTACGTCTCACTCACTCACTAGACACTTGAGCAGAGATTAACTGTACTGTATCCACCAGCTCCTCCTGAGTTTGAGGCCAATTGTTCAGAGACTGGAATCATCTTCAAGATGGACCATCGACCTTTTGACTACCTGTGGTTCATCAGTATTGGCTCAGAGCGTCTGACACCAGAACTGGCCGCTGAGCACAAGTACAACATGAGGAACGACAGCCAGAGTCTGGTGCTGGAGGTTCCACTATTCACTGATGGATATCAATATAAGGTAGGATGGAGGAAATTTGACTGTATACATTAATATTTGTACCAAACTCATTGAGGTTTGTTTTTTTAGGATTTTTCTTTAAAAGGATTCCTTGGCACGTTTGAAGTCCTCGTGAGAGATCATGGAACATCAGATGTCCAGACACAGGTCACAAAGTCGTGTCCATTTTCGCCGAAAGAGTTTATTGGTAAGAAAAACCAAACCATAACAAAGTTGTGCAAGAATTTGTACTTGGAGTGTCTATATAAACACTGAACTCTCTGCAGCCTGCTCCACTGATGGTATGATGACTGTGATGGTTGATTTATCTTGGGTCGTTGCACTTGGAGGGATCCCTGCAAGAACCAACCTAGCGGACAAATACTGTGGACCCAAAGAAGCAGATGACACCAGGGCACTCTTCTCTTTCCCACTCAACAGCTGTGGCTCCATAATCAAGGTTGTGCTGATTTTAAAAGTGAATAGCACAAAATTATCACAACCGCAATTAAAGCTGCTTTAATTTTTTTTTTTTTTTTAAACAGCTTGGTAAGGAGTATGTCACCTACGAGAATGTGGTTTTCAGCACGAAGACTCAAGCTTTAAAATATCCATCAGATTCCAGCAACATTCAGGGGTAAAATTTGAATTCAACATCTTTTACTCCTAACTGAAAAGCTAGTACTAAAATGGTTTCATTCTCCAGAGTAAAACTACAGTGTACGTATGCTCTGGCTGGGCTCCATCGTCTCTTTTCTGTGTACAAGTTTGATTCTGACACGGAGGGAGTCGGCCAGATTGTGCATCCTGCACAATCACCAGAAGGTAGGGGGTTCAGTTTAGGTTGACTTGAAAAGAGGAAAAAAAAAAATACAAACCTGTTGCTTCACTAACTGTCTGGTGTTGTGCTGCAGTTCAACAGGAACCCATTGGCTTTAATGAGGTGCTGCAGACTCCAGGACCTGCTGTCAGACACACAAGACCTTTTGTCAAACAACCTCCTTCCCAGCACATCAGAGTATCCAGCCTTGTAAAGAATCTTCCAAAAGGTAAGTTTCATATTTTGGGAAATTGTCCATACTGTATGTGAAGTGGAATGTTCTAATCTCAGTGTGATTTCAGGAACCAGAGGAGCAACGCAACTGCAAGTCAGATATAATGGATTGTAATTTTTAAAAAACATTGAAATAAAGTCTTTTCTAATGCCATTGCTGAATTAACTTTTAACAATGTGGGACTTCTTATATACAGCAACTAGTACGATGGGCTTTCACTGTCAATATTTGCATATAGTCACATCACTTGTATATTGAATCACAACAGATTTCTGAACACTAAGTCTATTAGAGTTTCAACACAATCCCTGCTAGCTTTTGCTTGGCCTGACTGTCAGTTTAATCTCAACACTGATGCTGCTCTACATTGCTTAATATCCTACAACAGCAGTAAGTCTGTGGCAGTGGCTGCATACCAATTCTAGTCTTTTCTAATATTCAGTTTACATGCTACAAAGGTTCTGATCTGACTTCATGTTGGTCTAAGATGATATGCTATGGTGACCAGATGGTCACCATATGGTGATCAGAAATCACAACTGGACCTCAGAGATGTCCACAGGCTGTTCAAGACTTGGTGTCGTTTATTAATGATGCCAACACTAATGGGTCCATACCACACATTGCCTGGGTTATACCCTGCATGTGAGGGGGTATGATGTTGAAACTCCTGATGACCCCAGGAACATGACTGATGACCCATCCTAGAGGTGTGTGTGTGTGTGTGTGTAAATTCTGTTGTAGGAATGAAATTCAGAATGTGTGCAAGTACAAAACCTAAATATCAAACATGCAGTCACTGATGTATACACACTGGTAAGTAATGCAGGATGATAAATCACACCTGTTTAACTATGTCTGTGCAGGGTTACGGTCATTTACATACAGAAATGCCTTGTATTGACCCTATACTGTAGCAACAGTCCCTTTAAAAAAAAAAGGAACGCACTTTGTTCCGTAGTAGAATCAAAAATGATAATAATGATAATAAAAAAAAAAGGAACGCACTTTGTTCTGTAGTAGAATCAAAAATGAAACTTAATTGTCAGGCATTTTATATGGAACCTTGACTGTATTGTATTAAGCTGAGATGGGACTTGGTAACCCTACCTCTAGGAGACGTTGGAAAAAACAAAATAGTGTTTGGAACAATAAGTGTAGGTGTAACCAACAAACTGCATTCATCCATTGTGTGATAGTGCATCTATTGTGGTGTGGGTGCAATCTATGGCTCAGATTGTGTTTGGTAATCCGATGTTGGTGTGAGATTCTTGTTTAATTTCTGCTTGTTTCATGTCTGCATGAACTGGGTGTCAGTTAGGGCCAGAGGAATTATTACATCCAACATTGCCAGCATAATTTGCTTAGTGTTAGCTGTGAAATGCTGCATGTCTTCAATACCTCACTGTTGTGGTTGCCAAAAAATCTCAGGATGGACAGGAGCTGGATGTGCACTTGGATGGCTGTCTAACACCTAACCCCAAGTTTGTGTTTGAGTTATGGGTGAAGTTTTAGTCATAGCTTTATGCTCTTACTATGTAGTGGCCTGGACATGCTAGAGAGATTGGATTCTAAAACTTTCTGTCCACAGGCATTTCATATGGTGAACTCAGTTATCGGTGCCAATAAGGAAGTTAATGCCATGAAGTTGCAAAGTGAGACTTTGAACTTTGACAGTTGTTTTGGAATCACTACTCAAAGCTCTTAATTTGACATGTGGTTGACATGTGCTGGCACAGCTGATGTAGCTATATCAATGGATGGAAAGGTGATACAGACAGTAGTTAAAGGTTTTGTGGTATTGTGGAAAAATTCATCTTCAAGTCCATAGGTTCAGATAATTTCAGATTCAATTGTAATGGAATTCACCATTGGGCAGTTTGTTGCACAGAGGGATGTAAACATCAATACTTTATTTGACAGAGACAGGAGGTATGTAAGTGCATATAGAGTTGCAGTATTTGGACAGTGATTTACTTTTAATTTGCTTCAGAAATAATACAATCAGGCAGTATTGACCAAACTGTTTATAGTGGCATTTAATAATACTGGTATGTGCAGCACTGATGCTTATGCTTAAACTTTGCCTTGTTTAATATCAAGTAATGCCACAGCTTAGCACATGTGATTTATGCAGCAGGACTTCATCTTGCAGAAATGCCCCTATAACAGATTCAGGTGATTTCCAAAACAAATGTAGTGGCATTAGTTGGTTTGGCAGCAAGTGTAAGGGGACATCACTGCAGAAACGTGCAGTTCAAAGATTTAAAATAATGTAATCATGGCCTAACAGTAACCAAAACTGACCAAAGTGTGCAATTTAGTTGAGCAGTTAAATGATATACATTAGTGTAACTGAAGTTAAAAAGAACAAAAAGGATGGGTTTTTGCAAATCAGTTTAATCAAAACATTACAGACATTTTACATTTTTCCAAATCTGTGAGGATTCTCTAGTTTAATCAAAACATTACAGACATTTTTCCAAATCTGTGAGGATTCTTATTGACTTGTGAAGCTCCCACAGTTCCTGTGGGGGTGAAAGAAAAAGTTCAGAACTTGCATCTTGCAGTTGACATTTGGTTTGGATAAAAAAAACAAAAAAAATTCAAGCACCAACCTTTCTTTGAGAGATTTTTTAGGAGGCTTGGCACCATCAGATAGCCGATAGGTGGGCGGTGAGCAGGTTTCAGTACAGGTTTTGTATGTCTGCTGGTAGCAGGCACAGGAGTCTGCAGCACTGCAGTGATCTCCATGGGTTTTTGGACCACTGTGAGAAGACTTCAATTATGTTTTTGTTTGTTTACCGCAGCATGAGCAGGGAGACACTTACCTTCTGTTGAGTGTGCACCATCACGTACAATGCGACCAACGCCCTCTGTGTCAGACTCAAACTTGTACTTGGAGAAGAGACGATGGAGTCCAGCTAATGGGTATGTGCACTGTAGTTTAATCCTGCAGGACAAATGTCTCATTAATAGTGTGAAGTTCATCAACAACACACAGGAAGGTTAGGATTTACCCAGTATAGGTGGAGCCAAATAGATTTCTTGGAGCATGAAGCTCATTGATGAAAATCTCATTTTCATAGGTCACATAGTCCTTTCCAAGCTGTAAAAAAAAAAAAAAATTAAAGTGGGAAACACCAAATGTAGGGCTGTAAAGATTTGCACTACCTTGGCAATGGACCCACAGCTGTTGAGTGAAAAGGAGAAAAGCATCCTGGTGTCATCTGCTTCTTTGGGTCCACAGTATTTGTCCACAAGGTTGGTTCTTGCAGGAATCCCTCCATTAGCCACAGACTGAGACAAGTCAACAATTGCAGCCATCATGCCATCAGTGGAACAGGCTGTAAAGAGACGTCTTATTAAATACAACAGTCACAAAATAAAACCCAGCAGCACAGGCATGTCTTTACCAATAATTTCTGGAGCAGTAAATGGACAAGTCTTCACAGTTGAGCCTTGGACATTTGACATTTCATGGTCTCTGACAAGGATTTCAAAAGTGCCAAGGAATCCTTTTAAGGAAAAATCCTGCAAGATAAAGTCATGTTATGACCTTGTCGCTCCTTAATATCTAAATCAGTTTCCTCCATCCTACCTTATATTGATATCCATCAGTGAATAGTGGAACCTCCAGCACCAGACTCTGGCTGTCGTTCCTCATGTTGTACTTGTGCTCAGCGGCCAGTTCTGGTGTCAGACGCTCTGAGCCAATACTGATGAACCACAGGTAGTCAAAAGGTCGATGGTCCATCTTGAAGATGATTCCAGTCTCTGAACAATTGGCCTCAAACTCAGGAGGAGCTGGTGGATACAGTACAGTTAATCTCTGCTCAACACTGCAGTTATGATCAATGAGCTTCATGACTTACAAGGTTTTTTAAGTGTGTAGACTGATGTGTGCTGGTAAAAATGTTCATTTTCTGGCAGAACTGTCAGTGTGAAGTTGATGTCAATCATGACCTTCATGGCTTCATCTTCTCTAGAGAACTAGGAGACCATAGATGTGATTACCAACCCAGTGGTGGACAACCAATCACAGTGAAGGTTCAATTAAGGTCTTTCACCTGCTCTGTGACCACATGATGATCAAACGGCACCTGCACAGTGTAGTCGTGTGTGTGGTTGTCATGAACAACCTCAGTGATTGTGTGACCACTTGAATTTATGAAGGGAACTGTATATATGCATCCATTCAGCTGAACAGCAGTCAGTTTTACATCTTCAGGAACATCTCCAAGATAGACGGTGAACACACGGTCTTCAAGCACTGTTCCTGAAATTTGAAGCCATTTAAGTCATGTCAATATAAAACTGGAAAAGAGACTCTGCAGTAAACTTACTGTTTTCTGTAAACACAGGGCGTGGCAGCAGAGGAGTGACCAGCATGTTGTCAAATCTTAGTCGTGTATACATGTGATCCTCGTCCTCTGAGATTTGCTCCACATAGAGGGGGAAGATATAATATTCATACAAGTCACCCATGACAGAACTCTGCAAGACAAGTGTTGGAAGACACCTTTATTACCATCATCATTTCAAGACAAAAGTTGTGCTTCTTTCTATTCCCACCTTCCTTTGTCCTCCATCAGCTTTATAAGGGATGCTAATCATGACTGTAGCATTGTGCTTCTCCACCACGTAACCTCGCTCCTCCGCAACTAACTGCTCCACAAGTTCACCATTGACACCGACACTGACCTGGGTGTTGTAGTTACCAGACACCAGGGGGTGCAGCACCTCAGGAGTCTCCCACGTTATATAGCCGTTGTTAAAGGATCCTTCATCTGTTACCAGTAAGAGTGAGAGTTAAAAACAGACAAATAGTAGTTAGTTGTCAATTACTTTATACTGACCCATGGAGCAAGCAGCCACGAGGTCAACCATGATGACCACCCAGCTTTGTCTGGAGAACAGAGTGGTATGGACCACCTCTACTGGAACACCACTCATCTGGAGAGAGTTTCCAGTGAAAGCTTGACTTCATATTTTTACAAAAGTCCTACATTTGCAGTGCCATCAGGCAGACTTTTCACCTGGGTGCTATACGAGTCTGGTTGCCCGTATGGTGTACGAAATACAAGCCTCCTTTCAGTCAAGTCAAACATGTAGCCCTGCGTATGGGCTTCAGAAAGCCTTGTGGGCTGCAGGTGCTCCTTACCCCTGTGGAACATCACCTGCCAGTCGGAGGTGGCAGAGGTGTAAGCCTGGATGGAAATGTTAAGATTATTTAAACCAAATCATTCTTTAAAAAGAAAAAAAAATGGAATGTTTAAATATATTCCAAGAATAACACACAGTTTGAATAACAGCATTCCAGTCATCTTTTCTTGTCCCAGTTGGACACACCAAGTCACTGCTGACTGACACCTAGAAAGGATTTTAAGGTTAGAGAAACAGCAGACACTCGAGTTGTACGAGTATGTAACCAACAGTGTGTACCTCCATGTAGTTCATCATACAGGTCACCTCTCTGGCCGACCAGGGAACACTCGGAGAACATGTCTTGTTCAAAGAATAGGTTACTTCCTTTCCATCAGGGTTTACTTTAAGGTTGAAGTAGAATGTGAACACTTCATCAACCTAAAATACAGAAGGAAAAATAAAGTCACATTCCATATAATTCAATTTGTGAAATTTGCCATTGTTGGACCCACTTGGTTTTCAGTGTGACAGCTGAAGTAGGAAGCTTTGAGGAACACAAAGCCACTTAAAGGGCATACATTTATTGTGTAGCCACACACTGCAGCATACTGTGTTGTAATAGGATACACACTTGCTCCATCTGGGTAGAACAGAGCACGAAACATTGGTTTGACTTTTTACAAAAACAAAACAAAAGCTCCCTCAAAGTAAATCCTGCTGGCCTCACCAACAGCTTCAAAGAGAGGGTCATTCCCAGCAACAGCAGGATCAACAGATATCCTGAGGAAACGCTCATGACAGTCCATGTGAATGGGATGACAATTTGTACACAGCCACACAGACAACAGCAAACCTAAACTGCAAAAAGAAAAGGACATTAGTCACATGCTTAAAAAAAAAGGAAACTTAACTTATACAAGTTAATTACCCAAACTTAAAAGCCATAGTCACTGATGTGTTAGCAGTGTCTACAGCTAGCATAGATACTACTATGCTAGCACACTACACCTGCTGACAAACACAGGCCAAAGTAAATTACTTTCCTTAACAAATCTTGGTCACTCTGACACCATGTGGTGGTTTCTTCTTCGCCATCTTTTATAGGCTACTTCATGATCCCACCAATCAGAAGCTCTCGGCAGACACAGCCACATGTGGACCTTGTTAGTTAGCAGGCAATCAAAACAATCATCGTCAGCTGATGGAAAGTTAAAAGTTGCCTCCTTCCAAACACAGGATGAGGAAGTGATCTTTTAAATGCGGTAGAGAAAAGGAGTGATGGAGAAGGTACCACATGGTGACCACAGGAGTTCAAGCAAGTGGTTCAGTTTAACCTGTGGCCTGTGTAGTTTTGCTAGCAGTGAGGCTAGCGTAAGACACAGCTAACATTACAGTGAATATGTCCTTTTGGGGTTTTTTCTGGTAAGTTGGTTTGAGATTTAGTTTTATCATTTAAATTAAAGTTTCTGCTTGTTAAATAATAATTTTGTTTGTTGCAGTTTGGTCGTGCTTCTGTCTGTGTGGCTGCCTGCATGTCCTGCCGACATCCCTCAAGGTAGTTTGATGGTTCTTTACAAGTTTGTAAGAATTGTTGAGATCATGACTTTATTTCATTTTCAAATTTTTTGTTGTTGTTGTTGTTGATGCAGAAGTACATCGGATGGAGTGTCATGATGGCTATCTTATGATAGCTGTTGACCTTAACTTCACTGGGAAGCAGCCCCGCTTTGAAGCTGTTGGTGAGTCACACCGTTCTGTTCGTGACTTCAGAGCTGGCTTATGGAGCTCATTCATAATTATGTTTTTTCTTTCCAATAAAGCTTGAATTTATTCTTCAGACTTTTTTTGTAGTAAAACAAATTCAAAAAGTTGTTCTTGGGTCACTAGTAAGCTTTAGTTGGTATGATTGTTTCACCCAATTCAAACTGTCTTATCCAACACATGACACAATTGAAGGAATTGATCAGGAACTACCAAAAAAATGAAGATGAACTATTTTGTAAATCTTTGTAGGATCAGTTTGTTCATCAGGACTTTGGCATGTCTTTGTATTGAGCCATAATTAGGAAGACTTTCCATGTATTCCAGATGGAACAGGTGTGTACCCAATCACTTTGCAGTATGCAGCACAGTGTGGCTACACCATCAGCGTCATCCCTCTGCCTGCGCTTGTTGAGCTACGAGCGTCTTACTTTAGTTGTCACACTGACAACAAAGTATGTACAATACTAAATACTGTACTTGTCTATTAGAATGTTTCTGAACCCATTAATTTATTATATAACACATTATTTACTGTCCTGCTCCAGGATGATAAAGTTTTTACGTTTAACATTAACCTGATTACCACCCAATCTGGAGAGGAAGTCCACTATACCCTGAACAAGATGTGTTCTCTCCCTCTCACCTGGTCTCCCAGAGAAATAAGCTGTGAGGTCAACTATATGGAGGTGAGTTAGATTTGTTTATTTCTGCTTCTAGCTCATAGGTTCATTTGTTGATGAATTTGTTTTCCTTAGGTGTCTGTGATGATTGATGCGCCCTGTCCCTCTGCACCAGAGAGAGACGACAGTGCAGTAAAACCTGTAGGTACATCCATGTGTCATTAATATTTGTTCCGATGAACTTCTAGTAGCTGCTTTTAATTTATCTCTAGGTCAAAGCCTCATCAACCTCAGACTGGCAGGTGGTGTTTCACAAAGCAGGGGAGCAGCTGAGGCCCATGAACCTCTCTGATGCTCGTAAACATGGCTACGTGTTCAACCTGACGGACAGACGGCTGGTGTTTCGGGCACTGTATGGACAGTGTTACTCCATCAGTGAGGAGGTAAACCTTTGCACTTTGTCTTTACAAACAAATTCAAAGTGGGTTTTAACCTTAGTCTTTGTAGGTCAGTGGTGTTCCAGTAGAGGTAGTCCATGCAACACTGTTCTCCACCCAAAGTTGGCTTGTCCTCATGGTTGACCTTGTAGCTGCTTGCTCCATGGGTTGGTATAACAACGTTCTCCAACCTCTTCATTCACTGTACATGTAACATGAGTCATGCTTATCTCCTCCACAGATGAGGGATCCTTTGTCAGTGGCTCCATAGTGTGGAAAACTCCACAGGCTTTACACGCACTTGTCTCTGGTGTGAATGGCTCACAGATCAGCTTTGGACTCAACGGTGAACTCCTGGAGAGACGGACCGCAGAGGAGCGAGGCTACTCTGTGGACAAGCTCAATGCCACATTGGAGATCAGCATTCCTTATAACACTGAAGGAGGATACAGGAAGGTCTGAGCAATGAGGAATATATATTTCAGTAGCCCTAACTTAAAGGAGACCTTTTTGGTTCGTATTTGTGTCCCTGTAATTTCTGCCTACTCCTAGTGTCAGTTTTGACTGCTGAGTAGATGTTTTATAGTCTGATGAAATCTGGAAATGTATAAAAATTCTATCAATAATACTTAGCCCCTGCCGGGATACCTCCACCCATACTACCACTCCTAACAGTAAAACCGTTTACTTCATGAGTATTAAAACATGTTGGTAACATTTACTCTAGACATCAAGTAACATATCAAATTTCATGAAATATATCCCCTTTAACTAACTTAATAGGATATATTTTAGTTCAAAAGTGGAGGGTTAGGGTTAAAGATCATAGATCTTTAACCCTAACCCTCCATAACCCTCCATCATCATAGAACATTTACCATTATTAATTATTTATTTACTTATTATTAACAGAGTTTGGTGTCTGGTGACCTCCACGAACTGTACATCTTCAATCTCTACTCTGAGCAAACAATGCTGGATGAGGATGATACGCAGACCAGGGTCAGATCTCATAGGACGCTCGTCAGTCCTCTGCTGCCGAGACCTGTTTCTGCTGATGACCAAACTTCTCCTGAGGATCAGTTCTTCACCATCTACCTTGGAGATGTTCCTGAAGATGTAAAACTGACTGCTGTTCAGCTGAATGGACACATGTATAGAGTTCCCTTTATAACTTCAAGTGGTCACACAATCACTGAGGTTGTTCATGA
>NC_024307.1:23955234-23963427 GCF_000523025.1 Cynoglossus semilaevis | reverse complement strand
TCAATATAAGGTAGGATGGAGGAAATTTGACTGTATACATTAATATTTGTACCAAACTCATTGAGGTTTGTTTTTCAGGATGGAGGAAATGTTGAGCATGTTAAGTTTTTGGCTTGTAAATTCTAAAAAAAACCTTTGTTTGTCAGAACATTTCCTTGAAAGGATTTCTCGGCACTTTTGAGATCCTTGTGAGGGATCGAAACACGTCAGAAGTCCAAAGATCTACCGTCAAGACTTGTCCTTTCACTCGTTTGGAATTTATCTGTAAGTTTAAGTCTGGCTGAGGTTTTCTTTCATCGGCATATATCTGGCAAGTTTTAATGCATCTTTCTTTAGTTTGTTCGACTGATGGGAAAATGACTGTGGCGGCTGACTTGTCTGGAATGATCCCACCTGGAGATCCAGCTAGATCAAACCTCATGGACAAATACTGTGGACCCAGAGAAGCTGATGAGACCAGGGCCCTGTTCTCTTTTCCAGTTAACAGCTGTGGATCCACAGTCAGGGTAATGTTGACATGTCCAAAATTTTGAATGTAGCTTGCAAATGTTTTAAAACTAACAAATTTTCTTCCATGTAGCTGTTCAAGGAAAATGTAATTTACCAAAATGAGATTTTGTACACCAGGAAGCTCAGAGAAAGCACACAACTCTCTGACAATTCAACTGAGCAGTAAGTCTCTCTATAACAATACATGCAAGTCTGTGCAACAGTTCAAGGACTAACACATGGTTTCAAATCAGATCAGTGGCGGTGAATGTGCCCTCACCTGACAGAGTGGTGGTGGAGTGCATGTATCCTCTGTCTGGACTCCATCGTCTCTTCTCAATCTACAGGTTTGAGTCTGACACGGTTGGGGTCGGACACATCACCACCTCACCATCTCTGACTGGTACAGTGAATCAGTCTATCACTCATTGCCTTACGTTACTAGTCATCAGATGAAACATTGCCAGTTTTGATTTTCTGTGTTTCAGAGCCTGAAACCACCACCATGAAGCCGACAGTCACAGTTACTCACACCACACCTCCAACAAGACGAACCAGAAGACCTGCCGTTTTTCAGCCCGCCTTCCACCCCCCTGTTCGTTACGTCAGAGTTTCACCCTTCAGATACTTAGAAAGTCTGAAAAGAGGTAAAAAAAAAAGTCTGTTCTTGTTTATGATTAATTTAAAGGCCAGTCAATTTAAAAAGTCTTTATTTCTTAATTTGTTCTCTACAGGAATCAAAGGAACCACTCATGTCAAAGCAAATGACAAACATGTTTGAGGAACTTTGTTTAGATTTTTAAAAGAAAAAAATTGGATTGAATAAAAATGTGTTTTAAATCACTTGTGGTCACTGTATTACTTCAGGTTACAGATAGCTCTAACTTGCTGCCTGTGTTCAGCAATTAGGGCAACAGAACTAACAACTCTTCTGTATGTGTTAGACACAGATTGATTTAGTTTAAGGTGTAACATGGATTCCGTTTATAAAGTGACACATTGGCAACAGGCTGATCTGACTTGCCCCAAATGAAAACAGGTGCCAGCAACATGAAAGGGTTTTTTGGCAAATGTTTTTGCCAAAAAATTTCCTTCTATAAACAAAGATGTAAAGTCCAATCCATCGACAGCCATGTTTGGTGTGACATCAGGGCAGAGCAGCTAACAGTAGCTCAAAGGAAAGCAATAGCATTTTCTTCATTATTGGCCAGATGTATGATCTGATTTACTTGTATTCATGGTGCATGTTTCGAGTCTTTCTGACTTATTTCAAATTGGATGTTTGTGGTTTATGAGGAACTAATATTCCTTTTACTGTAATAATCTGCAGGTTTAAACATAGCCAGTTGTCTTTTTTAATTTCAATTATTATTAATATTCAGGAAGTTGGTATAAAGTTCCTAACATTACTTTGAGGTTGTAGAAAAACGTAGATCTGCAGGTTTAAACATAGCCAGTTGTATTTTTTAATTTCAATTATGTCTTCTAAAAACCTACTTGCTGTTTAAAAGTTAAACATTTTTATTTGACATTTCTGATTTTAACCATAGAGCTGAATCGTTTTGTTTCAAAATGGTCGAATCTGCGCAATTAGTCTCATCTTTATGGTTGTAAGTTATAGAAACATTTGTTAAAATGTTTGAAATTAGTAAAATTAATGAAATACGTCGAATGGAAAATCAAACCGACCATTTTCCGCCGTTGACCGTTTCTGTTAATCACTTGCCAAAGTCGGTGGTAATCAGCGGTACGACCGGCAGAGGGCACTGTTAAAATTAGTTGATTTTATTTTCCTTTTAATTTCACGCAAACAAATGAGGCTGACGACACTTTAACTTTTAAATTACAGAACGAATAAGGATAATCGACAATGAGTGGCAGCGAAGTGAGTTTCCGGTCATACGCGCGTTAATTTAAATTCAAATGTAAATAGAGGTAATCAATAAAGCGAAAAAGACTAAGCGTGTGATTTTGTCCTCTTGTTGCAGAGTTTCAGGAGGCCTGTCCTGACCTCTGTCTCCAACAGGATTTTACACCATCCATCTTTGCAGTCTCTCTACTCGGCGGCAGACCCCTACGAGCATCATCCTCACGAACCAGGTGGGGCTGTTCTCACCTATACATACGTTCAAAACTCTATCAGTAAAATAAGTTCGCTTACAGTAGTTTCTCAACTCTCCAGCCCACCCAATCTCCCGTGAACAGATGTACTACATTGATCCGACCATGTACTTTGGAGGCAGGATCCCGAACTTAGTGTGCGAGTTTGAGGTAAATGTGCATAAATCGAACAAAACCACACACAAAAAAAACAACCTTGGTAACCACGGATGTGTGTAATTAGTTAATGAAAGGGCAGAGATATCCTAAAACTGCAATACTAAACTATTTGCTTTTAAAAAGTCCCTGCAACACATAAGTTGCTATTTTTCTGGAAATGTGCTCAATTAGCAGGTCCCTTGACACGAGGTCTTGGTATGAGAGCACTGTAGACAGTCTTTGCTAGTAGTGATCGGTCATGACGCACAGTTTTTGTTTGTTTGTTTGTTTCGTTGGTCGTTAAATGTCGGCAAAATAATTCTCACCACTATATGTTGGTTTAGAGGTAGATAACGTTTATAATGTTACATGTATCGTCTGTAGAGATGTACACACTTAAATAAGATAAAATAATATAAGGTGGGATAAAACGGATATAACAGAATATCATTGCAAAACGCAGCAGTTGGCTAGCTTTAGCTAATACACCACAGAATGAAGATACATATGTAAAGTAAATAATTAAGTACTACAAACAACGACTAAACAAAATGATATTTTAAAATCTATTTAAATGTATATTTAAGATCCACACATGTTATTGATATTACAAAGACAGCATTCTGGGCTGAAAGTGCTATTACATTTTGCCTAAAGATCTATCGTAGCCCAGTTCCCTTCCCTTAATGTATGAATCTATTGATTTATGGTTCTATCAAGTAAATAACCTCAAACTGTCACTCTTTATTCCCAGGTTGAGTGTTTTCTCTGCTGAAATTAGGTCAGGGTGAGGTGACGGGTAGATATTCCCACAAAATTGCCTGTTTTCAGCTTCCACTTTGTAGTTTGAGCTTATAAGACTGAATAAGAGATTTAATAAGGCCTGGATCGGTCCTGTCAGACACACTCAAGACCCTGGGGAAAAAATGTAGACTGGGGGAGAAACAGAGATGAGTTGTTTTAACAGATTAGACCTGGTATCAGCTCTACATCCAGTTAAATTTAAACAAATGTTGTGATAACGCTCTACGCCTGTGGTTTTTGGAAAACACTTCAGAATTGTTTTCTGCGTTTACAACTACACTAATTTCCATTTTCAATTAAACTTCATTCCATTCATTTTCCTACCATCAGATCAATAATTATTTCCAGCTCAACACTCCACCACCGATCATGTCGAGCTGCGTAGTTTCATCGAACCATCAACACCCGCTACGGTCTGAGCTGCACCCTGTTGCAGACCTGCGTCAGTCTGAGTGGACAGTGAACTCTCTGAATTCAGCGGTGCAGCCAGATGGCTCCATTGTCCAGTTTACAGAGGAGGCAGATCAGACCACAACTTACCTGCTGAGTCTGAACCAGCAGGAAGTGCAGGGGCCAAGTGATGAGTCACAAAGAGAGTTTTTGGATTTAATCCCTAGTGACATCCTATCTGAGGATCTGGGAGCTATCTTTAGAGACGAAGGTGCAGATGTTTCCTTATCACAGGATGGGGGAAGACTTTGGTCTGAGGAGGAGCTGGAAGCAGCTGAAACCCTCTTGAGTTGCTTTAATCTAACGGAGGAAGAGGCACTAACATTTCTTGATGATATTGTGCCATTCCAGCGTAATGAACATGGCTCTCAGACTGGTCTTTGTGAGTGTACGTTTCCCAGTGAGATGATAGATCCAGGTGAGACAGAATATAGGTCGGAGGAGGTAAGGGGTGCTTCCATGGCGACAGAGAGGATGCTGTCAGACTCCGAGTGCGATGCCGTGCGTGTTCTCCTCAGCATTTGGGATGTTGCACTTCTGGAAGGCTTCTATGACCCAGAGGTGTTTGGTGCAATCTAAACGTAACACCTTTATCATGGAAACGTTGTTCAGTTTCTCTTCTTACTTCATGTTCAAAAAAAATCTTACGCACTTCCAAGATCTTGTACTTCTTTGGTATTTACATTTATTTCTCCAGCGTTTTCATGTTCAGTTAAGATTATGGCATGTAAGCCTCATCATTTTCATGAGCGGCTTTTAAAAACAGTTATTTGTGTTCTGTGGAAAAACAAAAACCAACAGTTGCTGAAAAATATTTTTTTAAAGATTATAACAAATAAAAGCAACGCCAAAAGAAATCAAACTTGTCTCATTATTTACACTTTAGTACATTTACATTTTAAGCAATAAATAAAAACACCTCATCAATTTACAAAGGGAGACTTGCTATGATGAACACCAAAGATTTAGCAACTTATGATGCAAAGAGTCACTTTTTTAAGATTACAAACTAGTTTGCATCATAATTCAGATTTTTTTCTGATGTTACCACCTAAACCAAGACCAAATCCAGGCTACAGGTTGGTAAAACAGCCTGCCATGTCACTAATGGGTAAATATGAACAATAATATCCATTTGCAACAATAATGTAAAGTAGTAATGACAGGTTGGTGGTAGAAATGTAGCATTTACCTGCTTGGCCGCATCATTTGTTTTACCTGTTCAACTGCTTGTCTTTTGCCAAGCAGTGAGGGCCGATGCGATTTGGAATAGAATTTACCACTCAACCACCTCCAGGTTTTACAAAAATAAAAGTCCAAAACTTTTAATTATCCCAGGAGTGTCAGTATTTTAGGTGTAAACATTTAGCTTATGCGAGACATTAGTGTTACAAGAGCTTCGAGCAGATCTTGAAGGGGGAAAAAAATCCACCAAACATATCTTGTTAGTCACTATGTGCAAAATGTAACCTAATAAAGTGGCCGGTAAACGTTTTTTGTTATTAAAACCAAAATAAATGCCACAAATACCAGGAAACTTGTGTGTTAACACAAAGAAAAATCTGTGGCTCCTGATGTGGTCTTTGGTACAACTGATGAAAAGGCATTTTTATAACGCTTGAGCTTGATGATAATAGAGGTCACAGTGTCTTTTCAGGGTATTTTGATAACATTTGATGAGATTTGTCTGCAGGGGAGAAACATTCTTCTGATCTTAAACTTGTTCTACAATTCTTGGCAGTATGTCATTACTTGTGATGCATGTGGTCACAGAGTGACACTAATTATCCCTGTTGTGACACTGGAGGCGTTTGCAGCAACACCCACTGTTTTTCCTCTGCAGCAGGTTAGACATCTCTACAGTCCAAATGAACTATTGCAAAAATTAAAAACATGCAGAGAAGTCAGTCTTTTTGGGCAGTACATGTATGAATTTAAGGCCGGCAGCACTGCATGTAATCACCACTACTACTTGTGATTCCTCAAGCTGGGAGGCTGAATGCAAACATACAGAGTACACTTCGTATCATCTTTGAGTAAACACACACACTCCAGTAGTATCAACAAAGCTATGATTGTTTTTATCTTCCGTTTCCTCTGGGCTAAAAAGCAACACTTTGAACGAGTTAAAAAAAACCCAAAACTTAAAATTGTCTTTGTACAGCATTTACATGTGTGGTCCTTTAAAAAAAATGAAAAAACTGTAAACATTGTGGGTCTGCAGAGGCTAATTAATGGTCCGGTTCTTGCTGTTGGAAACGAAGGCCGCGGCCTGGATGACCCTGTAGCGCTCCCGGAGGTTTCGCCTCCTCACATGCTCATTAGTGATCTCGATGACGTTTCCCACAGGAAACCAGCCCTTCTGACCATCGGACAGACGGCTGCCTTCGTACCAGCCTGGAGGAAAAACAGAGAAGGAGGAAAGGAAAGGTAGCAGAGAGGGTGGGAGGGAAGAAGGCAGGGGGCAGAACAGATAGGGGAAGACTGTAGGTCTCTGTGTTGTTCATGCGCAACATTCATCACAAATCAATAAACTGCTGAGGTGGAGGGTTGGAGGGACAACGCAGTCATGAGGAGCAGGGTGTATAAACGTGCAGAGTGAGAGAAGGAGGTACATTAATCATGGAAAAACAAAGTTAGCATTTGTTTTTCTGAGCGAGCCTCGACTCTTCTCTGTTGACTGGGACTATTAGTATAGTCTATAACTTAGACTATAATAATAGTATAGTCCCAGTATATATAGACTCTATATAGTCAGATAGTATATTATGGAATATATATATAAATATGTGTGTGTGTGTTTTACATACATAATTGGAAATACAGTGCTAGTCATTCTGCATGACAGTGCTAATTTATTAAATATCCCAATTTCCGACCATGTACTTGTGAAGTCTCTATGTTGTGATTCTCTGTGAGTTCCTACCCTCGTTGGTCTTCCGGAGGATGTTGATGATCTCAGTGGGCTCCAGTGTGAGCTCATCTGCCTGCTGGGCGATGTACTGCTCTACACACTGCACCTGAGGACAGTCTGTGACACACAACAAAACAACACAAAAAATACAGTATATGAATATAAGAAATGCAAGAGTTTTGAGTCTAAGACGGAAATGACTGAAGTTGTGGTTCTCTCACCCCAGTCGTCATAAATAACTTCGTCCTCATCTGCAGCTAGGTTGGTGGGGTTGGGGAAGGCAGCCATCCACCTGTGCATGTCCGACCTATTGACAGTAACATTCCATTTTTGATTATAACTGGTTTTACATGCTGCAAAATGACTCTTGTATGGAGTGAAATACCCAAAACCATAGTGGGGACTCACTGGGATGAAGCTTTGATCAGCCGCTCCATCATACGCCCCTGGTGGTTTTCCAGCAATGTGAGGTTGAAACAGTGTTCATAGGGGCCACTGCTCCCACCTTCTTCTAGAGGCTGCACCTGCACCAGTGAGCGATGGGCGTGGTCGAGAACCACAAAACGCTCTGCTCTGTTTAACAGAAGGAGCAACATTTAAAACTAAGAACCTTAAAACCTGATAAGTTCTGACAGTAAGTTGAATTCAATACCACATGTAGTAACTGGTGTTCAGCATTTTTCAAGTTTCACTAAAAACTTTCTGTTACAAACACCACTTCCTGTTTACTTTGAGGAAGTGTGTATTCAATTCATTAATAGTTCTTGTTAAGGCACTTCCTGTTTACTTTGAGGAAGTGTGGATTCAACACAGTGAAAGCCAGTCAAAATGGCCCAATGAAGAACATACAGTCAAACTGACTTTGTTTTTATTTATTATTAGCCTACAAAATAACAAAGTTGTAATATCAGAAAGCCCTTTTAATCATTCTTTATATAGTAAAAGGCAAAAGTCCAGGAAAATGTGAAATATATTTTTAGAAGTTAATAAGAAGTTAATACTAATACTATTGTTAGATGTCTGTTTTCTAGAGAGAAATACACACCACCAAGTTAACAATTGACCGTTTGTAAAATCTGTGTTGACTTTGCGCATATTTTAAGGCAGAAAAACTGAAAAAAAAACCCATATTTATGTGGAGAGTAACACCTTACACAGTATAATATGTCTTTACACCAGTGATTCCAAACTACTGTGCTTTAGACAACTATGGAATAAATATTTCACTTAATTGGACTTAAAACAGTGACCAGCAGAATAATTAAATATTCGCCCAC